>NC_092060.1:28887500-29077500 GCF_039877785.1 Chaetodon trifascialis
GTCCAACGTGCATTTTTTGTTGTCTCATTTTATTTCTTAAGTCAAGAAACGAAAAAGTTTGAAAAACCGTCCTTTGCTGAGTAAGATGTTGTATTTACACGCATTTATTTAGATAAATTAAATATCAAAGATCCCCAAAAATATTTCAGTACAAGGTAAAATCTGGACCAACAATTAGCAATAAAATGCATTAAAAGACAGAACAAAACAATCATGGTTACACTGATATTGTGCTCCATGTTTTTCCGTTCAAATTGAATTATTGATCGCGCGATAATGTGATTCATCTTCTTACATACATATATAGCAGGCTGGTACTTTTTAAACAGGCTTCTTTCTGTGGTGGAAGTACTCTTATTTGACATGCTGAACAGCAAATTAAAATTCCCCATGATTTTAGATAAAGATTACATTCTCAAACACGTTCAGCGGTTCAGGGTTGATTTTAATTTGGGCATGAAAATAAACTTTTCAGAACAATGAAGAAACAGCTTGATTTTCAACACGTCCTCTAACCCAGAGGACAGAACGACAGCTAAACGTTCATCGACACGTGCTAACGTTGTGAAACGGTCGCAGCCTTGTTGGGTTTAAGTACCAAAACTGCTTCGTTAGTTTTGAAAAAAAAAGATCTTTGTTTGGATGAATATAAGTACGTTGGCTACGTTATGTATGTTAAGTTACTTTACGTACATTAAGTTTTACTTACATACTCTGCTGCTCTTTACACTCACCTGACTTGATTCTTTGTTCTCGTCATAATTACCGGCCACTAGAGGTCGCCACAGTACAAAAAACCTAAAACCTCGTGATGAGCTGCCTTCACGGAGGCCCCATGTGGCCGCATTTTCTGGATATTTACTTACTCTGCTGAAGCCTTCAAAACAGCAGCTTTTGTCGTGTTGTGTGTTACACCGTGTGAGTGTAAGTGCAGGAGTAATGTGCTCCCTTTTCTGCATATTTGTCAGAGAAAAATATCAAAAGCATTTCCAGAGGATGAAAAAATGAAGACGGCACAGCTGTTGTGATAGACATCTTTTCACCGAAGGGGCACCAGACAATAAATACACCCTACAGAGGATTTATTTGCAATTTTTAATACTTTTTCTTTAATGATTACACAGATCCTTGAGTCGAGTAACAGAAAGCAGAAGATCCAACTCCAACAACCTTGACAATGTTCAAAAACAGGTAAAGAGATTTTTGTTCAGAAAACCTTTAATCGTTAATAGAATTAGTAGTATGACATATTTCAATAAATATTTAGATATATACAGATACAGCAGAAACGGTACATTCTTTTTTTCTCTTCAAATTGCTTCACATTTTTTGTACAAGCCAAAATATCTGCCATTGTATTTATATTCATGCAAAATATTGTTTCTCAGATTAATGAAAAATAAAAAGGATTTACTGAACTTTTCATGTTTTTTTTTTCGTCCTGCTTTGATGTGCACTCTCGGATTATAAGCATCGTAATGAGCACTGTAATTTCTGCAAATCAAATAGGTGCACTTTGTGCCAATACACAATAGAAGCAAGTAAAGCAAAATTAAGGCCATTCCAACTTGTGCAAAGGAAATAAATAAATAAATGTAATAATCATAATCATAATCATAATAATGTTTCCTTTAGTTCACAGCAGTTCAGGAGTCAGTGTATTTTTCCTTGTCCCCTCGGGGCATCAGATTGTACAATACATACAATAAAATACAAGAGAATCAAACGAAACCCCCAAAACCAATAGAATCATTAATCATCGACAAATCAAACCATGCTACTTTAAAATCCCGTTCAGAACCTAAGGATTTATAAACTTCCAAAAACACATCCTTCATAGTTCAGTCCGTATGCATCACATCGCACCGTAATGCAATAGAAACCCAGTATCTATCTCATGTTATGAACCCCTCCCTCCCCCAACCCATACAGTATAACAATGATTAATACAATGATGTGAGGCCTATGACAAAGCTCTAAAATGACTATGATACACACAACACCCACGCCTGAGGAAGGGGTATGAATCATGTAAAATGGTAGCTGGATGATGCTTATAGGTCCTCGTTTTTTAGTTGCATATTCAACCCCCATTTGGCACGAGAGGATATGTTCGTACGCTCAAGAAAATGAACGACTGCTGTTGGCAAAGAGGCTGATGGACAGAGGTGACGTATCCCAGATGCAGCGTCTATGGCACATTAGGAAAAATGAATAATCTGAATTAGACCGAGCCTGCTGACGAGCTCTGAGTCAGGTTTAGGCCATGATCAGAGAGGACGCATGGGGGGGTCATTAATGCAGCTCTGAGGGGACTCGAGACGGTGCTGCTTTCTATTTGCAATTCTAAAGCCAACAAAATCTATTTTCATTTCTTATTCAGCAATAATAATGTTATTGCCGACCTCTAAAGCTGCCTCTTGGTTTGAAACTTTCCTGGGTCTGTATGGAGCTAAGCTAAATAAAAGACTAGGACTAAGCTAAACAGCATGTTTGCTTCTTTTTAAACTGACTGCTCCTCTCATGTTCCTGCAAACATCTGCGTATGTAAGCGTAAAAGTCAATGTAATTTTAACATTAGCTTTGAGCTGCTCTTCTGAAAACCTGAGGGCTTTATCATTGGTGTCATGAAGACAGGGTGTAACTGGGCCCAAGCTAAAGCCAGCGTTTTGATTGGCTGAGTACCGTGCCTGTTCCGCCTACGTTTGGCTACATTGTTTCTACGTACGTAAGCGAAAGAGCTGATGCTAGTTGCCAATTTCAGCATTAGCTCTGTGCTGCGTTTTGGACAAACTACAGGCTTTACCTGTGATGCCTGCAAGATAAAAAGACCAAAGGAAGTGCGTAACGTGGCACAACAAAGAAATTTACTGGTTCTTATTTGGACTCCTCAAAGCTAAGAAACAACGCCATCTAGAGTTGCTTTTGGGTAAATCAGTGTGCAGCCAACTAATTCCTTTAGCTAGCGAAAACTACTTAATAATTAATGAATGACTAATCACCAGGGTGGTAGAGAAACTTTGGATTTCTAAATTCCCCTTCCAAACACTTGTTGACTTTTACAGAGAGTGGTAGAAAACATCCAGACTGGAAACGTTACAAACTGGCATGGGATGTGCATCGTCCAGCACAGGATGATATCAGTCACATGAGGTGTCTGCACGAAGCCCAAAGGATAATAAAAGACCCCAAATACCCACCCAGCCACAGCCTGTTCACCCTGCTGCCGCCTGACAAGCGATACAGAAGTATCTGCTGCCGACTACAGAGCAGCTCCAGACTCAACATTTATTCATCCATTTATATACTTTTTGTTTTGAGCTACTAACAACTAACATTTCATCGTACAACCCCGTGCTGCAGGATATAAGTAACTGAATCTTGTACTTTTGTACCTGGTACAGTTGCAGAGGGGATAATTATCAAATGAATCGAACACAGGAAGTTATAGATTTCTCTGTGTGCTTGTGAAAAAGAGGTGAGTCCATCCTTCACGCCAGCTGTAAATTTAGCACTAAACATTTAAGCAAATCATGAAAAAAATAAAAATGAAAGCATCCTTGCTGATCATGGCCTTGAAAGGTTTTACATCATTGTATCTGGGAATGACCTACTGAATAAAATGCATAGTTTTTGGGATGAAGCTATGGCACCTCAACTTTAAAGTTAAAACGTGTTGGAATGTGAACAGAAGATGTGCGTGGCATAGCCCTTCGGATCAGACACACATTTTGAAATAACTGAGTTCCAGAAAAGTAGAATTAAATTTATGAAGGGATGAAAGACATGGAAAATATATCCTGTACGCACATGTGGACACACCATAAGAACACAAGATCAGAAATGTCTCAACGTGTCTTTTTTACTTGTAAAACGCGTTTTACAAGTACAAATTGTGTAGGTATAAAGGGGACAGGAGGTAAGGGATAGATAGGTGACAAATAAAAACAACCAGTTTTCTTTAAATATGAAGCAATTCAACAATGTAAAGGGAAAATGCAGAAATGTTTCATACCAAAATATGAATATTATAATAGTATTTGTATATCTGGAATTAATCTGGCAAACCAAATACAGCAACTGGCAGCCACATTAAAAAGACATACTGAATATGAGATCACATCCTGCAACAAATTTGAACACTTGGCCCACAAACAGCAGCAAAAGGCAATGACAACTACATCAAACATGAAAAACAAAAACATATCTTTGGTTTTGCATCAAAGCCAAGTTGGACTGGGGCTTAAACATTTTGACAAGAGGAAACTTTCAGTGAAATATTCTTTTCAACTTCAACTGTTCTGTAAGTGACACTCAGAGATGTTAAAATAAAACACTCCACTGTACTTTTATTGTGAAGTTAAATACTTTTACATTAGCTCATGTGCTCTTCCAGGAAGCACAGTAACACCATGAAACTTTTTCTGCATTATAATTGAAGAAGCATCTGCCTGAAGCGTGAAACATTTTCAGCTTCCCTGTAACAAAACTCTGGACTCTGAATGACATTTAAGTCCACTGAACACTGTCGGGTGAATAATAATATAATAATAGTTGTGTTTGTATTTACATGGAGCTGGGAGGCTGTTAGCCTAGCTTAGCATGAGGCTGGAATCGGGGGAAGCAGCTCATGGAGATCTCTCCAACCAACAGCTCAATAAACAGCCCACTAATTAGCACACTGTATCTCTGCTGTTCGTACTAAGCTAGGCTAATCACCCCCGGCTCCAGCTCTGCACTCACTGAACTTTTCCTTCCAGAGTTGTTGGTGACACTGTGGCAGAAAGTACTACAATAATTCAATTAAAATATGATGAATCTCAAAGTCAGTATGAAACCTCTGTAATTCTGTTTTCTAGAAAACTGGAAAAATCCTCCCTTGTTCGTTTTGCATTAAAACTTCTCTGCATTAAAAGTTTCTGTCGTTTGTGAAATAAAGAAGCACTTTGGGATTTGCTGAGTAAACGATTTAAGATGACGGAGGAAAAACATGAAACAACCATCAACCATCAACCAACAAAGACACGCAAATTTCCGACTGGCTCAGAGGTTCAGCTCAATCTGTTTGTTGATGAGTTCGACTATAAAACATTTTTCCGTCCAGAAATCTGCACGCATCGGGACGAAGCACCTGCACAGGTTACCACTTCAGCGCTGAGGTTTATGATAATGAGATGGAGCAGCTAAAAGGAAGGAAAACTCATAACTGCATATACTGATGACTGCACAGAGAAGCCTGAAACAGAAACAAGTGATCTGATGAATCATCAATCAAATCAACTGAACTGTCAAATGATCAAACCCGTCCAACGTGGCTATGGCAAAAGAAATCCTTTAGTTACACTGTGTGTGCACGACGATGCGGCTTTTCACAAATGAAGTTTGCAGCTACAGTTGGTGCATGTGAATGAGATGGAAATACAGTTAATTAAGGTATAACAGGTGCTATATCTGTATAATTTACTACATATGTCCTCTCAGCTGGGGACAGGGAGGGAGGGGCGTCACATTAAGGCGGGGTCAAAGCAAGGAAGCACTAATAAGATGTAAACATATCTGTGGTTCAGTCCCAACGAACACAACCAGGAAAGCAAACGAGGATCTGCGTTTTACTCAGTCCGGGATCGATTCGCTCTTTCTCCGCTCGATGAAAACAATCGAATATCTCAGGGATTAAAAAACCCAGAAGAAGCCCGTGAGGACACGCCGGTCGGTCGACGTTTCCCTTCCTCTTGACAAAAAGGTCAGAGCTGCAGAGCGCTGCACAGCCACAAGCGACATGTTTACTTGGCACATAAATAAAACAAAAAAAACAACAAATGCAATATGAAAGGAATGGACGACAGGTAGAGGAACACAGATAAATGAGATATTTTGTCTCATAATCTTCAGCACTGCTCGTCCAGTGTTTTTTTTTTTCTTTTTGTCCCGTCACATAATTGACAGCGGCAGCAGCAAACCTCATGTGTCTCACGTGTCTTTGCAGTTCGAGGTTTTCGTGGTGTTGGCGGCGGGGCAGGGAGGAAAAGGGTTGAGGAGTGCTTGCAATACACGTTTGAAGCAAATCTAGATATATAGAATGCGTGATCCTTGCATCGCTTTGTTTAATGGAAGCACCGTTCCGCTTTCTTTGCTTTTTTTGGTGAAAAATCCCTCATTTCCAGATGCCTGCCTTTGGAAATAAAGTTCTTTTTTTCCATTTATGATAGATATATGAGTATATTACACTGCTGTATGCTTCTCGCTCGTCCCCCACCCCGTCCCAACATCGCTTTCATATAGAATTATATATCTGTCTTCACACAAAAAAACCTAAAATCACATACAAGACTCTCTTGTCGGCGTCTTTCTCTCCAGTCCGTCCACTCCCACAGTTTGTTGGGCGTGCCGGCAAAAGTCTGTGTTTACTTTTTCATCTTTTCATTAATATATTGCCACATTCATATATCATGCATTTTACTGCATTGCTATTGCACTGGTCCGGATAATTCAGGTGAAGAGACGCGATGGGGTTGGGATTTTGGGCAAGAGAAGAGAATAAAGGGAAAAGAAAGCAAGAAACTTCTCAAATAATGTCTCGCAGGTGTCAGGTGAGGTTGGGGGGGGCAACTGCCACAAAAAGCAACTTATCCTCGACCAAAAGAGGAAGAGGATGAAGCATGAGGACGAGGAAAGGAGGCGTGGTTGGCGTGAAAAAAGGGGGGCAATGATATCTCCCATTGAAGTCATCGCTGTCTGTTTCCTTCTCTGTTTCGCTGCATTCTCCTCTTCACACTGTTCTCGCCCCCCTCCTCCTCCGCCTCTCGACTACTGCTTGTGGATGTCCTCACTGCGAATGATCTTGTAAATGATCCAGTAGAAAATGTTAAAAATGAGGAAGACGAGCGGGAAGGCCACGCGGGACACCGTGTCGATGCGCTTGGCCCGGCTGATGAACAGCTTCTTCATCTCCTCGATGCTCTTCTCGGGCGCGGCCGAGGCCGGGGCGTTGTTGTTGTTGCCCTTGATGGCCATGCCGTCTTTGGCCTGCAGGCAGGCGGGGCCCATGCCGTAGCCGGGGAAGCTGAAGCGCCCCTCGCCTGTCTCATCCTCCTGCAACACAGGCCAAGACTCAGGCTGTTAGGAACCAGAGAAAGACGTTACTGTTGGCGGTGTGTGTGTGCTTGTGAACGTGTATGTGTGTGTGTGTGTGTGTGTGTGTGTGTGTGTGAATGTAAGTGTGAGGGTGTTGGAGGTAAGTACATGCAGGTGTTGGAGGTGTGTGTGTGTGTGTGTGTGTGTGTGTGTGTGTGTGTGTGTGTATGTGCATCAGAGGTCAGTTCAATTTCAGTTCAGTTAATTACAAAGAGATTCAGACATGGAAAACAAATATTCCAGATGGCATGAAGTGAGGATGAAGAGTGAGGAATGGAGTCATTTCATTATGCATCATCATTACACAGAATCCTGGCTGACCATAAAAATGAGTTTCCTTAAGCTTCACTGTCACTGATTAGTTTGAATCCCTATAAAATAAACAGCACGAGCTGATGACGCCACATAGCATCGCATAGAAAACGTCCTCATAGCCAATTTCAGTCCCCACGCTCGCCTGGAGGAGAAAACCACCTGCATCGGTCTGCGTTAGTTAGACAGAGGGAAACTCCACAGCCTCCTCCTGCCCAATCAGCAGCTAACGTTAAGTATAATCCTACTTTTAGCTGATCTAAAGTTTGCCTGGAGTCAGGTTCAGTCAACATACACTCGCCTGTCTGCTCCTGTGTTCTATTTTCAGTTCATGATGGCCGTTATACTTGATGGTTTGTTGCTTAAAATAGTAAAATGATGACTGACATCGGCTGCATAATATAATCATCTGATTGTGGGGACTGTTTGACTTCTAGAAGCTCAACTGCAACAATCACATACCAGAAGGATCTATAAGATTTAGAGATCCATGACGGATCGTGGATCTCCAAATACAGGAAGTGAATGAAGTCCTTAAAACATATTAACAAGCAAACAGCTGAATGCTGGAGAAAATACATGAAACACATCAGTGATGAACACAATACAATGACAGAAATGTGACAAAGTGGAGAAATAACAGCAGCAGTTTAAATATTTGCGCTCTTCTGTGTTCATTTCTCTCCTCTCAGAAACAAACCCGATCTTCAGGTACATTGTTTGACATTTACAGTGTCACGCCAGCACATAAAGACTGACGTCGTGACATTTACAGCGCTGCTGTTCAAACAGAGAGCCTGTTTTCCAATGGTCAGCTGTGGCTAATTGATTGGTATATGGATGAGTGGCAGTTCATTAGTCCACGAGTAATCAAAGAGCTTTGAGCTGATTGGCTTTCTTCACGTTGGCCATCCTTTCAGCGGAGCTTTAGGATTCAGGGAAGGGATGGAAAAGGGAGGTTACACCTGGACAGGTGACAGGCAGACAACCATTCACCCAACCATTTGCTCTGCTCACAGGCATGAGGAGAACAGGTAAACTCCACACAGAGAGACCCCAAACAGCAGATTCATAAATTATGAGCTGAACATTGATCACACAGCTCGTATCTCCCCTTTGTAAAAGTCATCAATACGAGCTGGAGCTGAACCCCGAGCGTGTTTATCTCACCCGTCAAGGAGAGCGAGGGGGGTGAGCTGGAGTGGTTGAATGGATTGGATTGATTGACACGCGCTGTACTCAAGGTGATGGCGTGTGCGTGGCGTTTTCACCCGGGCACGGTGAGATATTGAAAATCCTATCTGCACTGTCGCCCTGCCTTTTCATTACAGGAGACACAATGACTTCCTTATCTGCTTCAGAGACTCCAACACAAACACTGCGATGGCCTGAGAGACACTGAGTGTGTGCACGGAAACTAAACTAGGAAAATAACAGGCGCTCCAAAGTGCCCTTCAAAGTTAAAACAACACCCGTGAAATTAAAAATGATCAGACAAAAAGCCCTCCGATGATTAGAAGTCAGCTTTGTTTGGATTCACATTTCTGATAAAAGACGATAAAAAAAAAATTCACGCATGAATGCGACTTGTGTCCCCCTCTGGGCCGCTGTGGGAGACTGTGTGGCAGACTATCAGCAGGGAATCTCTCCAGTGCATTCTGGGTAAGAAAAAAGGTGCTTTTTGTGTTATGGAAAACAAGCAGGAATGCAGCCTGAAGCAGGAGGAAGTGTTGGCAGCAGGAGAAGTTGACGACTGACGCAAAACCTCTGCAGCAACAACAAATCAAGCAGCCAGTAAAAGAAGACGGCTCGACTCCCTCCTGTTAGACCCGCCTCCAGCTTCCAGCAGTGGGGAAAAAGGCAAAATAAATAGCCAATAAACTAATAATAAGCCAATATCCATCAACAAAAAGACCGACAGGAGGATAAAAATTCCTCTAAATCAGATCAGAAGCACAAGACAGACTTTTCCTACCTTTGTGTGTGTGCTGGTATGTAAAGCATTCGTGTGTGTGTGTGTGTGTGTGTGTGTGTGTGTGTGTGTGTGCGTGTGTGTGTGTGTGTGTGTGTGTGTGTGTGCATGCATGTCAGCGTGTGCGTCTATAGATATGTGTATGGGTGTGTGTCAGACCACCAGGTAGCGATCCATTTTTAGCACTCCATGTCCCCGTTCTGTCCTTGCGTCCACAAGAACCCATCTATTACTGTTAATACATGTACACACACACACACACACACACACACACACACACACACACACACACACACACACACACACACACACACACACACACACACACACAGCATGTCTACACGTTAGCCACGATGCTAACCGACCTCTGCCCGTCCTTCAGTGACGCTGCTAAACTATTACAGATGCTCTGCTTTATTCTCCCTGCCATGTGATTAATGTGGAGGGCGGAGGGACGTGAGAAGGAGGCGCAATGAGGAGCACAACAGAGGGAGGAGGCGTGATGAGGAAAAGAAAGAGAGGAGCAGAACAATAAGGGAGGTAGAAGAAAGCCCCGCAGCCTGACAGACAGCGTTCGGGGCAGAGACCCCTGACTGAAACCAAACCTTGGTTCGCCCAGGTGATTCATTAAATTCAGGCCTAATTAGAAATTTCCTCCATTAACACAGTGAGGACCAGGCTATGGATGGATGGATGGATGGATGGGTGGAGGCAAGGACAGAGGAGATAAACAGTTGGGGGAATGAAGCTTTGCCCTTTGGGTTAGACGAGGGAGGAAATTTACGGCCTCGCTTTGGATGCAGCTCACTCGCCTTTTCTTTCCCCGCTGCTCCTCCCTCCATACTCTCTCCACCCTTCTCCTCCTGCATTCACAAACCTCACGGCTCCTTCTACACTAATTACACATTTAAAACACACACCACTGCGTGAAAATGACACACACACTCTCTGTTTCCACCTGTGGTAAGCTTCAGAAGGTTCGGCCAATCACAGCAAGCGGCGTCACACGTCGCGAAAGCTGCACAGCAACGGCGAATAACCTTATTGTTGATGTGTTGCAGCACCACCCGCGTTGTATTGATACTTGTTCATATAGATCGATGCTTATAGTCCACAAAGATGCACAGGCGATGCATCAGCCCGCAGGTAGCCTACAACCTGCGACCACAAATACCGCCAAAAACCGGTGAGCAGAGATTTACCACAGCAGGCTACGACCAGGCCACCACTGAAGACAACCAATCAGGTTGGAGCTGCTTCAGCTTAAGACGTCAGTATTTCTACATCCTGGTTACAGCCCTGCCTCGGGCTGCAGAGCCCGGGGGCTGTGGGTCAGGGGTCGCTCCCCTGTCACACACTCACATCATCCATTTGTCATAATGGGCACAGCTCATATCAGATTAGCTCAAAGAAGGGCTTCTACTTCCAGGATGCATTCAAACTGTCCATTTTTTTAATTAAAATAAATAACAAGAACTGTCTCTGCATCAGGTAAATGTGAATATATGAAGCATCTGCTGTACTTTCTTATTTTCCCCACATTTGTTCCTGTTTATGTAAAAGGGCCTTTAGATAAGAGAAAGAGCAAAACAGATAGAAAACAGGAGAGAATGGAAAAGAGGTAGAGAGTAATGCATTTTAAAAAGTGACGGGAGGGAAATATGGAAAAAAAGGAGAAAAGAGGAAGAAAAAAATGCAAAGGGAGAAAAATCATCTGTAAAACGGAGGCAGAGCGATGGAAGGGAGAGAAGAGGGGGACAAAGGAAGAAAGAAAGAGAGCAAGAGGACCTCTTAGCTCGCTCATCCATCATGCTTTCCTCTCCCGATTGAAGCATTTATATCTCTGCCTCTGCTGATGTGATTAATCGAGCAGATTAGCAGGAAGCAGGACGCAAACCGCGTCAGGCCCGCTATCCTCCGACATCTCCTCTGCAAATATTACCCTTGGATACTTGTTTTAGAGACCCGCATTTACATAAAACACGATTCGGAAAGGTGTCAGCCTCAACTAACGCCGGCATCAGTCTCTCCTGAAGGAGGCTGGAGGAGGAATTCCTCGGCTTGCGTTCCGCTTTATCATTTCCCCCCAGAAGCAATTCCAGCCGAGCAGCGGGGAAGGAAATATATTATAAATTTGCCTTTGCTGATCAATTTTCTGGTGGATTCATCTCAAACCGCCCTCCACCCTTTCCCCCTGTTCTCCCCTCTGCCTCTCTGCTCGATTAAGGCCATTTGAGGCTTTTTAGGATGTTTCAGCATCAATATGTCAGCGCTGAGTGGATTCTGTGGAGCTGAGAAGAATGTCTGAGTAGATGTGGGTTTAAAAAAGGTTTTTTTTTTTTTTTTTGGTCTATGGCTCTACTTAAAAAGATATTTAAAAACACTAATATTTTTCTTAGAGCTGGTTAGATTGATATCAGCTGGGGTGAACACCCGGGAATACGTCTGGGATCTCTGACCACTATCTGATGACGCCTCAGGTGCCTTAAAGCCAGTTTTAGTCTCATCATGGCTTAATGTTGTTTTAAAATGGGGGAGAAAACTTGGAAAGGTAGTACACATACTACAACACCTAACGGCTTAGATTAAGTCAATAAACGGCCACCTGCACTGGTCTAGATTGGTTAGATTTTCTGTATGTGGTCGCTTGAATCCCAGTCCACCTTAAGAGCAGCACACAACACCACAATGAGCATCATCACATGTTGACAGTGAGATGGAGGCTTATGCCACTGTCCTATTTCCCACTGTTGCCCTGTGACGGTGGTCCAGAAAAGCATGAAAGTTGATCACATTAAATGGTAAATGGACTGTATTTATGTAACGCTTTTCTAGTCTGGCAACCTCTCAAGGTGCAACACAACAACACTGCATTCACCCATTCACACACATTCATATGATGGCACAGCATCGGGAGCGGTTTGGGGTTCGGTGTCGTGCCCCAGGATACTTTGACATGTAGACTGCCGATGCTGTGGATCGAACCCTCGACCCTCTGATAACCGCTCTAACCTCCTGAGCCACAGCCGTCCCCGTCAGCTCAGGCAGAGGATTGAAGTTATGCTAACGTGAGCTGACTAGCATCAGTCATCAGCATTAGCTCAGTATGTTTCACCCCTCAAAGTTTGACCTGAATGCTTCAATTGCAGTTGCTCCTCATGTGTTTTGGATCAGGGTCCTTTTGTGGATCATTTGAATACATACTAGGCTTTGTCGTAGTTGCAGTTGGGTAGAAATGCAGAGATGTCGCAGCTATGTATAATTAGCTTTTGGTGATATTGCTTGAAAAACGTAGCAATGACAGTAAAACTCTCCATCCATCCCCGCTTTTCTCTCTCTCCTCCGTTTGTTTCCATCGTCCCTGCTTGCATTAAAGCATGGTGTGTTAATGTCTCCTGCTCATCAAGCCGCTGACCTGGAATGATTATCCACATGATCTGCTGCACTGCTCCTTTCGCTGTCTCCTCTTTCAGCATTTGATCTGAATAACATTTCAGGGAAGCCACAACACCTTTAGCTTCATGCATTAAATCTGACGTTTAAATGTCAGTGAGGGTTCACTTCAGCTTAATGCAGGGTTAAAATTAGCCTTTGATGTCAGATTCATGCCGAGCCCCCACAGAAACACCCCTAACCACAGCTTTCAATAATACTGTGTGATTTCATGATAATACTACATTCAATCTAAAGGATAAGCTCGGTGATATTCTGTGTTTTTTTCCTCATTGTTGAAGTATTTTGGTCTTTTCAGACATAAATCTTTAAAAATGTGTAGTTTAGGACACAACACTTGTTAGAACGATCAGTTCACTGTTGTTTTAGGCCTTTTTGTGGGATTTGTTGACAAAAACAACATCTGTCATTAAATATAAATCTTGCAGAAATATACTGAAAGCAAGGTAAATGCAGACATGCACATAAACTTTCTTTTACTTTCCAAACACAATATTTCTGGAAACGTTATGACACACGTGCTGTCTGGTGAACCATTGCATGTAACGTAACATCTGACGAAATGTATACTGCATATTTGTAAAACTACACTCATTTTTTACCATATAACTGCACACAAAATACTAATTGAAGTAATTGATATTCAGTGATATTCAGCAACATTTTTCTTATTAAGCTCTTATTGATACTGGTTTTACTGTGGAGATATCATTCAGTGCTGCAGAGCTTTTACAGTTATATTTTGTATTTAGTGATACTGTTTGTTTGTGCGTGCTTCATAACATGATGTTGCAGCTCCAAAATCAAGTGGAAAAGAACTGAGGTGAGTTAGTAAGTCTTCGAGTCCAAAAGGTCAAGGCTTTAGTCTTGTAAAGACATGGAGAACCTGAGGAGAATTCATGTTTTAGCTAATCCAGCTGCTTTTAAGAGCATAATAAGGGCAAGGGGTCAAAGCGTTGCCTCAGCCAGCAGTCAGCCACATAAATATGGATATTAACATAAAGATCTGCGAGGTAATTGGCTCCAGTGAGTTATATTCAAGACATAAGTGTCATTAGTACAAATGCAGACTACATGCTGGATGAAAACAAAGAGGGCTTCCACTCTGTCAATTACTGTAAGCGCTTCTTCGTCTAATGAGGGAACAGCGAGCGTGTTGCACGACACTTCACAGCCGACTCGTCAGTCTGAAGGTTGAGTTCAGCCCGCGGAGATCGCTGATCGCTCTCCCTGCGCCTCTTCAGGCCTCTTAATCCCCACGCTCTCTTATCTGCCGTTGTTCTCAAAGCTGCTGAACAGCCTGTGAGATCAAGGCATTTAGAGCAAACCAGCATGTAGAGCTTCCCCCCCGCCGAAAAACGCCTAATCACAGCTAACGAGCTGATTATAGCCGATCAATCAGGAAGTCGGTTTCCCTAATAAGGCGCTGTCATTGTCAAACAGCGGGACGGCGTCTGCAGTCACAGGGGGGGTCACACCCCTCAGGCCACTTCTCCAAATGTACATCCCTTTTCCCAGAAGGCTGAGCGTGCCAAAAAAAGAGCCAGCTGCAGGGGGGGAAGCATGTCAAGGCTCCTCGGTCGCTCTTATTTCTCTCCTCATGTTGTTGAGGTGAAGGGAACTGGAAGAGGACAGTCGTCCGGCTTTAGTAGCTTTCTACCTCCAGGCTGAATGAAACAGGGTTTAATGTACGTTTTTTTATCCCTGTGATACTGGATGGGATTTCTAATGTAGGCCAGTTATTTTTGATGCATCTGACTGGAGTCGTTGCACTCCAGAAGGGATAATTCCTCACAAATGATTTATTTTAATGAAAGCCTTCCTTGATCTAAAAATACTAATTTGCATTCTGCGGCCTGAACTTCAGAAACAGCAGCGAGGACGCGCTGACGGTCCTGATTGAAATGGAGGAGAGAGGCGGTAATGTTCGACTTCCCTTTGATTTCTAAAGGGGCTCTCTCCTTTTCAGTCTGGAGAGCTTGTCTGTGTTAAACAAGCGAGCTGCTGCCAGGCGGGCCTATCCTTCAAGGATGAGTGGCGCTATTGATCTGATCCCTCTGCAGTAGTTTGACTCCCCCAGCAGGGGGGGATGTCACTCTGCCTCACCACTCAGAGGAGTGGTGAGGCACTCTCTTCCCTCTCACTGGGCTGTGGTAGCCGCCTGTTTGATACTCTGTCTTTCTAATTAGACAGCCTTCTGAAGCAGGTAGCCTCAGTGCAATCGCTCCCGCTCTTTCTCCCTCCGTCTCGTCCTCTCCGGACTATCAGTGTCACTAACGAATCAATAAAGCATCAGGGTAGAAACCACAGAAATCAGCACAACTGGGACTACCACAACTGCTGCAGCTACCTGCTCTGCAACGCCAGCTTCAACTCCAGCACAGAAAGACGAGCCCAAGTGCAGGGATGGCAGTGCGGGAGTGCAGCTAACACTGAAGTACATATCAACAGCCAAGCCGTCAGTTCGATCAGACGCTTTGCAACTGTGTTTAAATCCACGAAAAGCTCGACTATTGCTTCCAGAAATCACAGAACCCGTCAGCCATCCTGCTAGTTTCCTTTCAATCTTATATATCTGCTTCAAAGAACACTTTCATAGCAGCACGCATACGTCGTAACAGTTGCATAAAAGCCATAAAACCCTCAAGGACATTCTTCACTCAGATTATCGAGACTTCCAACTGTACTCAGCTGCACCTCGTAGCTATTCATCACTGCTGTGGCCACAATCACAGCAAACAGATCCCTCCAGGGAAGTATTGCACTAATCCAATACATCCGACCATCCTAACACAATTACCACACATAATTGAAGATGTGTGCTAACCATGCTGGTAATTCCCATAAAACACCACTAGCTGAGCCGTAAAGTATGTTCCTGCTAATGCCAACGCAGATTGTTTGTGTTTAGATTAGATTAGTTTAGCCTCTTTGTATTTTCCTTTCTTGTTAAGGGAAACTTTTCAGACAGCACACATTCATTAGTAATCAGTCCATAATAAAACATAATCCCCTTGAGGGGTGACGCTGTGGCATTTGTAATGGCGGTAAACAGGCGCTCAGTGTATTATTATTGTGAGAAAATACATTCCTGGAAGCGTTCAACAGTGCAAGAAAAGGTCTGGATCCTGACCGAACTGCTCATGAATCCAGACCAGACCATGTGTCTTCACTGACCTGACGAAACTGTTTTGTGTGTGTCTGTGTTTGTGTGTTACCTCCGGTCAGATCAACAAAACATCCATCCATTCACCTTGCTGATGTCCAACACTTAAACTGGGTCGGTGCCCTTAAACACACTGGTTGCAAAGTCAAGCCACCATGCTTTCTTGTTGATTGTGTGTAGTTTAAGTAAAGTTACGTGACGTGCTATTAAATTGTAGGTTTTTGTTGCATTATGCTCATTTATGTTGGTGCATTTTGCAGCCATTCTTCGGGACCTCTGGATTCTTCTGGATTATTTCATTTGGTGTGTCAGATTAAAAACTCTAACTTTGAAAGAACCAAACAGTTGATTTGGTTCTGCAGAATTACTTCTTCAGTGGTATCCAGCATGGTAACTACATATGGTAAGATGTTGGCTACGGCAAGAAAAGCTTGGCGACCAGAATCTCTCTCTGTCTTCAAAAATTGCATGAACACCGACCTCTTCTAAGGCTTATTCACCTAATATGCTCTTTCTCTCTCTGTCGCTCTAAAAAAAGGAATTCACTCTGCGCTTATGTGTTACTTGATGCACCTGCAGCCTTGCGGCTCTTGTGTCAGGTGGAACATGGAAGCGAATGCTGAGGCATTTACGCTCAAAGGCTTCTGCTTGATCTACCGGGGCTTTGATTGTACCTCACTTGTACGTTGCTTGGGTCTGTCAACTGAACACGTGTAAAAGATATGATGAGGGTTCGGCATCTGAAACAGTTGTTACACGTTGGATGTGAACTTGTCGCTGTAAATATGACAAATTCCTACAGATACAGGGTTGCTCAGCTCGGTGTCAGTGATACTTTGATTGAGCGTGTTTCTTTTACTGCTACTGTTTTTCATGTTCTTTGCATTCGTGCTGCCTTCCTCTCCAGCTTTTGTTTCTGTTGGCGGTGGGACAGCAGCCCCTGCTGTAGGGTAGTTTACATGTGCTGCAGGCCAGCAGTGGTAGTTTCCTCTGCAGAAAGCTGACTGATAGCCCTCTCAGAGCCGTAATGGAGGGCTGAGGATCACATTAGGCTCACATTAGAAGGACTGGCCAGAGAGGTTAATTAAGAACGTGTGACGCCAAAGGACTGCCTCTCTCTCTCACTGCGTGTCAATGGGTTTTCACCATTTGCTGGATTTATTTCACAGCAGAGCAGCTGGGATTAATGGTGATGATCTCATTGAGGGTGCTCATACTTTTAATAATGAATTTTATTCTTGGGTCTTTTTATTGTGCTTGAAATGAAGTAAAAAGACCCGGGAGCCGAATTTAAAACTGCTTTACACTTTTGAATGATCCCTACATTTGGAACGTCTTATGCAACCCTCTCTGCAAAATCCTGTTTCAGATGCAAATACTGAAAATTCTCTCTGTGTTTTCTGAGCGTCCTTAAAAGTCCTTTTAGTTCTGCTGAGATTTCTACTGCAAAAAGAGAAAAGCTGCTTAATGTGTTGTATCTGTCAAAGGTTGTGATGAGACCAGGTTGCCGGTGCACAAGTGGTAGAAAGTACATTTAATGGCAGTAATTAAGTACAATTTTGTAGTACTTGCCGGAGTACCTCCGTTTTATCCTTCTTTAAACTTCTAATCGACTACTTTTAAGAGGGAAATATTGTGTTTTTTCTTCAAAGTCCAGCGTGCAGGATTTAGAGGATCTATGTGCAGAAATTGAATATAATCACCTGAAACTATGGACTGTTGTGTTTTCATTGCCTTAGATTGAGCTTTTTTCATCTCCAGCGGGAACAGGTCCTCTTCCACCATGTTACACCACCATGTTTCTACAGTAGCCCTGAACGGACAAACCAAACACTGACTCTAGAGAGCGCCTTTCTGATTTTCGTGAGTTGAGAGCAGCGGAGGGAGGATTCAGATGGTTGCAATCTGCAAACTCACCACTAGATGGCACTAAACCCTGCACACTGGACCTTTAAAGTCATTTATTTGAAAGATGTAGTTATTTTTCAGATTCTGTTTCAACACAAAAACATGAAAAGATTAGAAAATGTTGTGTATTATTATAGATTAAAGCACAAAACAGTCCATAAAGTGATTAAATTACCTCTATTTCAGCATGATAATCCTCTTTACATGTTAATGCATCAAAGATATCATCTCCTGAATTACAAGTCTACGTAGTACAAATGTATTTGCCTGTAAGTGAGTATTTTTACATTGTAGTAGTTTTAATAGTTAAGTTTTAGTTAAGTAATAGATGTGAATATTAACCCCATCACTGTGTTTTCTGTCCTCTGTTGCATATTGTCTTCACCTGATGAATAAACTTAAGTTAAGCTTCATCTGATGAGTTTTGTTATTGTATGTTTTATCTCTTTGCCTCTTGTGACTGAGTAACACTAAACCAAATCTAATATCTTTAGGCAGGCTAGCCAGCTGCTCAAACTATCCCTTTAACGCCTGCTTTCAAAGTACATTAAAGGTTTAAATTCATCTCTGAAGTGCGTTCAGAGCACAAAAAAAAGCACAGAAAGCACAAAGACCTGCATTCAGTTTGGTTTGAATCTAATTTAAAAACAAACTGCGTGCTGGTTGATTTACTGGTGCAGCTGCAGTTTTATGGGAATAACCAGTGATGCACACTGGAACAGAGCGTATTAAAACTTTCTATAAGTCGACTGTGATATTATATTATATACCGTCTTTTTCTTCTCTGTGCCTTATGCTCCTGATGTGGAGGTTAAACTGTTCATTATATTGCTGCACTTCATTAGGTGATGTTTCCACTTGCACTAACATCTCCGTCATTTGGCCGATGCTTTAATCAAATTGCCTGACAGTGCAATAAGTACATTTATTTTTTAACGTGTGGCTCGGGTGTGAGAAGGCAGAAGTAACCGGCTAAGTGTGCATTCACATGCGTTTGCTCTCTGCTACATGCTATGGATAGAAAATTCCTACTAAATAAATCACACAGTGTGAAAAACAGACCGCACAGTCACCTAAATTCACCGCAGAAAGAGCCGTCAGACACGTGTAATGACTGAAATTAAACATAAAACACGGCTCGGCTCTAGTCCTGATTTCACCTTCTGCTGCACAACATGACAGTAAAAGCCTCTCCGTCAAAAACATCCTGTTATGTAAAAGTATGAAAACCTGAATTGTCTCATTTTTATGGTGTGAATGGAAAAAAAACTTAGGATTAGGATTCCTCAATAACATAAATGCTGCGTCAGCCGTGAAATGACGCGACCCCAGCTGAACAAACCAGCTCCTTCATTAGCAAATTAACTCAAATTACGTAACAGGTCGATGGCCTAAATTCACCTCCTGCTTTCGTCACAGGAGCAGAAATAAACTGTGTAAGAGAAAACTATGCAAAAGGTTCGGTGCACCAGATGTGGGTCAATCCTGAGCCCGCGGTGCTCTCGCTCTCTGCTGCTGCTGTCGGGGGGAGAGAGGGTCGAGAGACATGCCAGCGAGCAGGAAGTCAGGGTTGTGTGTGATTTACCTGAAAGTGCAGCGGCAGCTGGACCGCTAATCTACCTCTTCACCTACCATCACAGCTCAGGGGATTGGGGATTACAACAATAGGATTTAGGATTTTGAGTTTTTTTTATTTTACATATCTTTTTCCCACAAACTCTGATTCATTTTCCCGTCTCAGCTTTTATTCACTGAGCCTGACGTGGGATGTTAGGACGCCTTCACAGACAGCCGGCTGTGATTGATCACCTGAACTCTGAAAGTTCCTCCTTTAATTTGGATTTGTCCAAAACGAGAATGATGCTGATCTGAATTTAATTCGGTATAATCACGTCTCAGTTACTGTCAATGAGGTGGTTCCCAACCTGGTCAGGAGGTCACATGATCTGAGGGGGCCGCAAGATGAGAAGCAAATAATTATTATTTCTTTTTCAAATCTCAAATGTTTGGCAGGTTAAACATCTTTAGGTTTTGGATTATTGATTGCAATATTGCACAACATTTATTTGTATTTACAGTATATTTACATTTAGTTTTATCTTGTATTCACTGCTGCTTTTTCTGCATATGTATTTTTGTCACTTTTTTATTTACTTTTTTAAATTCTTGTATATATTCTATGGTTGTCTGTATGTTTTTTGTTCATTGCTACTTCAACAAAACAATTTTCCAGAAGCAGTCTAAAGTCTAAACATCCCCAAAACTGAAAAAAGAGAAAATATTGTTATTATCATTTTTTTTACTGTGCTTATATTTTCTTTTTCTACAGTTTTACATATTAACGTGTTATATTGAAATCTAAAATATATACATATTTGACCATGTGCAATTCAAATACTCAAGGTAATATTAATTTTATACTCTTTTGTATATAATGTACATATTTTTTTTTATCGTTTTTATTGTCTATTTGTTCTTTTCCTATATCTCCTTTTCATTCTTGCTATTATTGCTGTCTGTAACATCTTAATTTCCCCGGTGTGGGATCAATAAACTTTTATCTTATCTTATCTTCAAAACATGACCTTCAGCCTTCACCTGATCCTGACTCCGTCCTCCACCCTAAACCACACCAATCTAATCTTTCAGTGGACTTTGTGGCACCGTGTCCTCACTTCACAGGTCCTCATAAATACAGAAACGCATGAACATGCACACATGCACTAAGACGTGTCAAACTCAATCAAGCAGCTCCAGTCATGGCAGGCACGAACACATGCCCTACAACACCCAAATGCACGACAGCACTCGTGAATGCACTCATGCATGTTCACCGGCTGTATAGATACAATCTCCCCCTCCCTCTGACGCGCACGTGCACGCGCACACGCACACACAGCCAGGATGTTGGGAGTGTTTACTGCAGGCTCATCGTTGCGTTTCTTGTGGGTGTTTGTGTTTTCTTGTCCTCCACCCACACAAACACACAAACCACCAGTTTCACAATCAACCAGCACTTCAATATTCCCTGCAGGCCTGACAGCTTTACTCCTTATTCAATACAGCAGCCTGGGACTGATAAATCCAGCTGGACACATAGAATTGATTGATTAAATGCTCCAAAGACAAAACCGACGAAAGAAAGCAGACGAAGGAAAAAAACCCTGATACATTTCAACAATCCTCCAGGGAGAAATTGACACCGTGCTTTGTCATTTTTACTAAATATATCCAAAACAGTGTTGAGAAATTAAATGAACTGACATATTTTAAGGTCTCCGCTTTATCTTCATGTCATCAAAAATAGTCTTCTTAGGCTTGGAGACAGTTTTTTAAAAAATAAGGTGGTTTTGAGGCAGACGTGTTTGTTTTGGACTTCACAGCGATGTCAAAAGACGGAAAGACAAAGCTTGTTGATGCGGGTGTGATGTTTAAACACTGCTGTTCTCCGTCAGCGGCGGCCAAATGAACAGGTTAAAGCATTATTTTTAACACCATGCAAAGACACAGACGCGTTTAAGAAACATAACAGTTGCTAAAAAAGATTTATTGAACATTTTGAGGCACTCGGTTCACCTCAAGGTCTCAAATTCTCAATCACATGACCTTCATCACTGTCATTGAAGTGTAGATGTCCGTGTTGACTTCCACTCATCACAGGATGCATTTCATGGCTTTTCTGGAGCTTTTGATCACTTCACATGATCCGTCTCCACATTCGTACAGCTCAGCTTTTAAGCCACCAGCTCCATCTGCTGATGAGGATCATGCAATGTGACCGAAAGCTCCAGAACATCCACTGAATGGACCGTGCAGTGCAGGGCGGACATGAGAGGGACCGAAAAGCAGGTTTCAGCAGTCACAGCTGCACACGCGCTGTTTCTCGTAAATGATGCATTTCCACAAACAAAAGTTTCAGCGCGGAGGGAGAAGCTCCATGTTTCTTCTCCTCGTCTACACTGTGAATCCATTATGAGCCTCGTTTGTGTTTGCTCCGCGGCGCAGCTTTTAATCATGCTCAATGCTCCCCCCATGAAACATTGATGGCCTGCGTTTCTGCTGGCGACGAGCGCCACACAAAGCTAATATCAGACACCCAGTGAGTCTGCCAGAGGGCCCGAGGATGGAGGAGAGCGGGGAGTTTTATCCACATGCATTCTGCTGTTTACAGTGTCACCTCGACGACCACCTAACAAGCCCAAATGTTTTATTCAGCAGAGGATTCCCACAGCGGTGCTACCGCTTCTCATACCTTAAAAACAACAACTGTGGTTTGAAACTATTTGTTTGTCTTGTGTTTGGACGAAGCTGAGGCTTGTGTGTGGACAAACCGCTGAGCTGATCGTGTTTGACCATTGGAAAACAGGGTTCGTCTGGTTCCAGCTGAACGAAACAGTTTAAAGGACAGAAGAAGTGAAGAGTTTGATTCAAAAATGGAGCTTATCGTCATTAAAGTTTTGTCAAATCCTTTTTATTCTTTAAAAAGCACCAGAAGCTGGTCTTTTCTAACTCAGAATCATCTTTGGAGCTTTTTTGAATCCCACTCTTCATCCCAGCTGAGACTTGACAAAAAGCAGATCAGATGGAAAATGTACATGTGGATGTAATGTTTGACTTCATGCCAGGTGTGCCCGAGTGTTCACCTTCATGTGTCGTCGCCTCCGTCTGAAGCGCAGCAGCTCCTTGTGCTGGCGGGCGATGAAGTTGACGGCGGCGTACTCCAGCAGAGCCGAGAACACGAACAGCAGACACACGGCCATCCAGATATCGATGGCTTTTACGTAGGACACCTGCAGAGGGGGAAGAAGGCGTCAGAGGTTCACCTGTTGGGTCGTGAATCTCCCAGCAGCCACGACACCTCGCTTCATAATCATGAGATCGTCAGGATTGAACAAAGCAGCTCTGATGACTAAAGTGATGATGGGAGGAAAATAAAATGTTTAAGTCTTAAAGTTTGAGACTGTCAGGATAAATCGTTTCCTCAACACTGTATACATGCACACTTTGCTCCCTGGATTAAAGGAAATCAAATCCTCATAATTTGTTCTCTTGATGATGAAAAATGTGCATAAAAACTATTAAACATCAAGATAAGACAACCTTATTGATGCGTCTTAGCCCTGGATTAAAATCAAAGTGCATTAAAGCAAAGTGGTCCAAAGAGAGTGAACGTGTTCACTTTGAGAAATAAATTCAGAATTTTGTCAGACGGACTGTTTTGAGTCTAAAAATGACTTTTGAAGATGAAAACATTGATATCGAGTTTATAAACGAGTAACCTTAATTGTAGAACAATCCATAAATACTCATTTGAGTGAACAGTTGACATCAAACGTCCACAGGGCTTCACGCTGCAGGAAAGTGTTTCTGTTTGCAGGCAGCAAGAGGACACTTTCTGTCTTTCGGGCTGACTTTTGTGACGTTTTTATTTTTCTATGAACCCTAATGGTAAGTATTAATATGTGTGTGTGTGATCAGTCAACAGAAACCTCAAACTGCAGCCAATATCCTGCATTATTAAAAAAATATTCCAATTATGTCTGAATGGATTCAAGCTACATACACAACAGCAAACAGCACATCAAAGTATTTCCATTTGATGCACAGAGAAGCAAAATTATATTTGTGCTCCAGAGTGTCGGTTTAAAAATCCCATTTTACGTCCTTTTAAATAAAATAAAGTGCTTACAGATCAGCTACAGAACGTGGCTGAATCTAGCGACCGTGCTCACACTGATGTGTGAAAATCAGTGATTCACTGAGCGAGAATCATCACGGCGAGGCAGAAACACGAGCGGTCAGCTGTGGGTTAATCCACGCCGAGAAGACAACACTCCTCTGCTGAAGAGCTCCTGACGCTTCACCTCCGCCGCGGCGGTGAAGCTGCAGAGGGTCGGACGTTAAACCACTGCTGTGGAGACTCTGCACGAGCGCAAACATGCGACTTCCTCTGCACATGCTAACTTTTGCTAATTGCTTAGAGCTGAGATCCCAGTTTTGTGCTGCTTTGTATATATTTGGATCCACCAGACTAAACGGACAGCCAAGAAACAAGATACAATCAGCACAAAACCAGCCGAGCGTCAGCAGGTTTTACATACAAACAGCGCGGTTTGATGCAAGATGGACGGGCTAAGGAGTGTCCGGATAATAAGGGCTAAATGACGCCTGGTTGGATCACTGTCTGATTGCTATCTGCCCGCCAAGTACCATTATTCAAGTGCATTCACCCCGGCCTGTCATTACAGCTCTCCATCTCCACACGCAATTACACGGAGCAGCCAGAGAGGGAGATCCCTGCTCCATCCCAGCGAGAGGAAACCCACAATCAGCCGTCTAAAATCCAATTAAACTATGACTTTAGATCACTTTCACAAACGCAAACGCTTATCATCGCCGCTCGGCCTTGTTTGTGCTCGTTTGCGCCGAATCTGATGCCTGTGAAAACATTTATCTTCGAATGCCTGACCGACCCCCCCCCCGCACGCCCGCCCCGCTCGCCCCCCGCCCGAGCTGCTGAGAGCCGCTGAGGCCTGAATGGTCAACTGGTTCACTTGGTTTGATGGTCATCCAGGCAGAGAGAGAGAACCAGGGAGCGAGAAATGGAAACAGAAGAAGAGCAGGAAGAGGATTCTTACATTACCTGGATTAGCATTGAAAAACAAAAACAAAAAGGGTTTTTAAAGCTGCTGCACACAGAAATTTTACCTTGAAATGAAAACCTCTTTTATACGAACAGGAAGAAAATGTTGGGGAGATGAACGCAGCCTGATCTGCTCACCAAGTAATATTCCGATTTGGACGGTCGGGGACGTTATTTTGCAGCTGTTTGGATGGATTTATAAAATTAGAACAATGTATTCTGATCAAAATGAGACGAATTCTGCATTTCCACAAAGCAGCTTTAAATACGTGAAACGACCTTTTAAACGCTCCTTTTATTCCTGGAAAAACTTCGCTTCACATAAATACATCCATCTCCGAAAGGTGCTTGAAAGGCATTCTGGGAACAAAGCGCTAAGTGAAGCAAATGAAGCAGATGGAGTCAGAGTGGATCCACCAAATGTTGGACATCATGTCTCTAAACACTTCATTTCCCGGTGTCCTTTTTGTTTTATTGCCAATTTGTGGCTTTATAACTTTCCGTAGCAACGTTTGCAATCAGCAATGAGCTGAAATAAGCTTTTTCTTCATTTTGGCGATTAAACTGCTCTTTTATTTGGTGCTCGCAAGATCTTAAAAGTGAAAAGAGAGGAAGAAAAAATGCCTCAAACTGCAATCACAGTGTGTTTGGATGCTGTAATGTTGATATTTAGAGGCGTTGAAGTTGGTATTCAAATCTCAAAGCAGCTGATAGATCCTTGATTTGTGAGTTTTGCTTTATCTTCATATTATGGGTAATGTTCTGTGAATGTGACGTTGGAAAAGTCAGATTAGCACAGTCGGTGGTGGAAAACAAGATGATAGCTGATAATCTGCATTGAACTACCAAAAGCTAAACGCTGAAGGAGGGCAGCTTTCGGGCTGGAACCAGCTAAAACAAACGGAGACAAACTGACCATCGGCGACCATTTTTTAAAGGCAGCTAAATGCCGCTTGTTGCCCTTTAAGTTCATATAACCAACCTCTGTAGCAGTGCTTTTATGTATTAGCATTGTGTTAGCATTTTGACTAATGGAGCTGCATGTTTCTGCATTTTGTCTTCCTGCATCCAACACTTTCAGGTGAGTGAACCACACATGCATTTATCAGAAGCTAGAGTGAATATTAGCATCATCTTCATCTTCATCATCTTTGCTGAATAGTTCTCAGATAAACCTCTAATATTTCCTCTCCTCTCACTCCTTCTCCTCTTTCCTCGTCTCCTTTCCTGCCTCGCCTGCCGTGGCGAAGCCCTCCTCTGTGGCATGTGAAAAGAGCCGTGTGTGTCTGCTATCAATCACACACACACACGCACACACACACAGATGTACGTGTGTGTGTGTGTGTGTGTGTGTGTGTGTGTGTGTGTGTGTGAGAGAGCAGTATGCCTACCTAAGCTCAGCTGTGCTGTGTGATCATTACTGTGACAGCTGAACTGCAGAGGAATCACGGTTCACTTGTTCAATTTTTAGAGCGCATGAAGCACCTAATGTCAACAAACAGTGAGCGAGTGTGTGTGTGTGTGTGTGTGTGTGTGTGTGTGTGTGTGTGTGTGTGTGTGTGTGTGCTGGGGATTACAGCTTCCCTGGACATAATTATACAATCCTACAGGCTCACGCAAAGTCTGACCGTTATGTTTTTTTCCTCTAATCTGAAAATCCCTCTCGTTTTTTCCAACTTATTTTTCTCGTCTTTGTTTCCTTGAACATCTTGTTTTCATTCTTCTCCCGCCCTCCATTTCTCTCTCATCCCTCCTTTTTTCCTCCAGTCTAACATAAATTTGTCAACGAAGAGGACATTTTCCATCTCTCCCCTTTTCCTTTTCACCCGTTAATTCCTCTCTGTTTCCATATTTGCTTCATTTCTTCTCTCCTCCTTTTAAACGTTGACTCTTCAGCAGAATCTCTCTTTCTCTGCCTCGATTCTCTTTCTTCTTCTCTTCCCTCCCTCGCTGCCTTTGTTTTAGGAAACAAGGTTTTTACCCAAATGCATCATTTCTTCGCTGTACTTTTTACTTGGACATTTGCTTCTTTTAAACTCATTTAAGCTACTCATAAAATAAAGATGACCTTATATTTTCAGTACTTATACATCATTGTTTAAAAGGTGAGTAACAAGATGCTGTGCCCTGATGATATTATAATTTCCTATCATAGTTCAGGTCGGACAGTTACGCAGGAAAATGGAGCCTGAAGCTAAACAACACAGTCATGTTCCAGCTGTCACTGCTGATTAGCCTAGCTTAGCATAAAGACTGGGATCAGGGGGAAAGCAACACATCCTCACACCCGAACAGCTGAACAGATTCACTGCCAAAGAGGCCGAGGAAAAGTTCAAAATGACTAAGTTACTGTGATGTGCGTGATTAACTTAATATAAATCATCGTTGACTTCTGTGTTCTTTTGATTCATCCACCCACTCCACCTTCCTCCACATGAGGACTTTTTTCCTCTTTGTGCTGCGTCGCCTGACTTGCTCCTTTGCTCCTGTCATACTTGCTGTGGCCACTGGAGGTCGCCACCGGACAATACATGTAAAAATGAGTCGTAATAACCTGCGGCTGTTTTTTTCTGGTCTGTCCAAAGCTGCCGAAATAAAACACGCCTTTCTGCTAACTCTAAAAAAACTTTTTACATATAAAATGATCATTTTGTTTATTACGAAAGCTGGCGCGTTTGATTCGTCCTCACCTTGGGCAGCGAGGCTCTGGAACCGGAGCTCTGCGTGGTCATGGTCAGCACAGTGGTGATGCCCAGACCCACCCGGGCGGGCGCGGCGTCCATGTTGATCCAGAAGGAAACCCAGGACAGGATGACGATGAGCAGAGAGGGGATGTACATCTGGATCAGGTAGTAACCCATCTGACGCTCCAGGTGGAAACGAGCCTCGATACAGGTGAATTTACCTGGAGGAGGAGATCAGGTCAGGGGGGAGGGGGAAGCAGGGGAGGAAGAAAGGATTTTTATTAAAAGAGGAAGAATGTAAAAGTTAAAAGCAACTCCGGGCTCAAAATGAAAGAAAAAAAACGCCCATTATTCCATTTTATTTAAATCTACTGTGATGCTCAGCTTTTTAAAAGCAACAGAAAGAGCTGCGCCCTCCAAAAGGTTATTATTTTGTAATGAGAAGGCTTCAAAGATATTCACCACTTAGTTATATATTCATGGAGCCAATCATTTTGTCTCAGTAGGTGTCCTGTTTTTCCACGTGCATATCTCATTTGGAAATGACTGAATCTGCAGAGCATCAAGCAGAAAAGGTCGGTTCCAGGAAAAGAAATAATGACGCTGGTCGAGGTTTAAACCACTTTCTTTTGTTTGTCATCTTTCATCAGTTTCCCTCAGGTGGTGCCGTTCCATTAGCAGTGAAGAGCGTTTCTGAATTCCCCATTATTTTCATCTGAACAGTCACATTATCTAAACACCGACACAGTCGTGTCCCCTGGAAAAAAACAAGTGGAAATGATGAGACAGAGGGCTAAATTAAAGAGAGTGATCCAGAGAGACGAGGAGGAAGGTGAGGATGAGGAAGAAGTCGGTCCGGCGGTGAAAAGGTGGATAAACCACGGAGGCAGACACAGAAGGACCGAAGGCAAAGTCGACAGCTTCGAGACAAAATGTCATCCTCCTCCAGCGGTCGCACTAAGCCGAAGTGTAAGTCATGAGCGGAAAATCAGGGAGACACAAACGCTCAAACACACGTTAAATATTTCAACACAAACACAGGAGGTGTTTCAGGATTTTCGCTGCCAGTTACTTGTTGCAATAACAGCAAAGTGTCTGAGAGGTGCCTCAGAGCAGCGTGGCGCTGCAGGAAGTGTGATGACTCAACGGAAAATGGGAAGTTATTGCCTCTTCCTCCCTCATAAAGCAGAGAAGACGCCTGTGTGGTGCTGCTGAATTATCAATGAGCAAAATCTTGATTTGCTGCTTTAACATTCGTTGGTGTAAATGTTCATTATTTTAAAAATTACTTTGCTTTGCTCTCTGCTACATTCAGTCTTTTTTGATGCGAACCCACAGAGTGCAACACCCATCGAGTGTGTGTGAAGGCCCACTACCAGCAGGGGGCGATAACACACACTTTCACACAGGAGTTTGATTCCCATGCGAATACTCAAGGGAGATAAAATTAAGGTAAAGCTTTAAATGAACGAACTTTTGATAAATGAGCAAACAGCGGCCTGTGCAGCAGACAGGGGGCGACGTTTTCTGCTGCTGCAGCTTCACGTTAAAAGCAGTGTCGTACAACCAGGGCCAGCGATTGCTATAGGTGATCTAGGTGATTGCCTAGGGCGACAAATGTGTTGGGACGCCCTCTAGTGTCGCCCTTGCTTTTTGTCGCCCTTAACCATTATTCATTGAATTAGAATGACAAGCGAAATAAAACATGTTTAATAAACATGACTATCGCGGGGCCACTCAGCCGGTAGGTCGCGTGCGTGCTCTAGTTAGGCAAGTGCTCAGCTGCTGCCTTGATCACGCTTCACCAACGGCAGCCTAAACCCTCTGGTGCACAGGGTCGAAAACGGAAAAAGGAAGGAGATAAAAATAAAGCCAAATATAATGGTAAGTCTTCTCATCTCAGCCATTAAAGTGTCAAACAAAATAAAGTTAGTATTGTGCATCACCTAACATTGGACGTTTCATTGCTGTCACTAAGCTATGGCTAGCTAGCGACTGTTACTTTGCTAGCGTGCTACGTATAGTTAGCAAACATAACTTCACTGATAACCTACGTAGATGTAAATGCCATAAGACAAGTATCTGCTTTGAATAGTTCAGGTAGTCAGAGAGGTTGCATTGAAACATTTGATTTAATTATCTCTTACACATGGGATGTTTCAGATACGTGAACATGAACTCTGTTTTTTCGGATCAGTTTGAGATACTGCAGGCAGCAATGGAACGAGAAGCAGCCACAGTGAGCTGATAGATGAGGAGCTGCACACCTGAAACTTCTCAGCCAGGTAACAAACTCCTTTCAGTTCATAAAACCAGATCAATTATTGTCCGACTCCTCTGTTAAAACAACAGTTTGTTTTGCTGCAGCCAGAATTCTGTGACCTGCAGCATTAAAGCACACACCACCAGGTAACTACAGGTGTCGCCAAATCAACCTGGGCGACAAGCGACCTTTGGGCTGAAGCACTGACCAGCGAGTAGAAACTATACGACACAGTAAAGAATATATATGTAGTTTTTCCAGCTCTGATTAACTTTCATCATCCTCCAATGAATCCTAAAAAATAAAAATAAAAAAATGTGCGTTTGTTGATAAATCAGCCAAGTTTGTCTCTTTCTTGTGACACAAACATCAGCTTTAAAATGACAGTTTTAACCCTCGTGGTGTCGCCTTCCTTTAATTTGGAATTTCTTGCTTTCTGATGGTGCAGAAAGTGTTGCTGCAGCTGAAGGTCTGCTGATGTACAGCTGCCTGTTGTAGTCTGCCAGGAGCTCTGTTAGTCCTTGTGTGGCTGCGAAGGGAAAGTAAGAGTGGATGTTTACGCTCGCAGCATGTTGCTGTAAAAGGGGAGTCGATGGATTAGGAGGAACGGGGTCAGGAATTCACCTCCTTCTCCTGATCCCTCTGCTGCTGTTTTACCACCATATGCAGCGTGTATGAGCCCAGTTTTTTAAATGCATTTCAGTCTCCGTCTTTGGTGCTCAACCCTCATTTCTTTTGGCTTTTCTGCACTGAGCCTTGCAGCGATCACCTGCCAATCAAACACTGTGGGCGGGACTGTGGCGTTTGCTCTCACGATACAGTTTGACTTTCTGTAGGTGGCGCTCTTTTTCTGGTCTTTTCAACCACTGATCTAGCACTGTTTATGTCAATACATACTTTCTTTTGGTTTAATACATTATTAAATGAATATCTGATGTTCTCCTGAACAGGTTTGGATGAAAAAGTTTTAAAACATATAAATACTCTGGAGAAAAAAATGCTGCGGTGTGTAAAACAGAAAAAAGTGGCATTTTCTGCACAAAAAAGAAAATCTGCAATAAAGATAATTAAATTAACACACACTGCTGAGGTCTTATTTACACTGCAGCACAGGAGCAACGGTAACAAATGTCCCTTCTCTTTCTGTAATGTAATGAGCGCACCGGGCTTCATAATAAACCACCAGAGAGCCAGAGAGCAAAATGGCTGACGATCCATTTAATCAAAGAAGATCAATGGAAGGCAGCCTCATCAATTAGAGTTAACCCCAAAAGACGAGAGAGGAGAGGAGAGGAGATGGCGAGAGGAAGAGGAAGAAAGGAGGAAGGAGACAATGACAGCAGCAGCAGCAGCAGCAGGAGGAGGAGGAGGAGAGGAGGAAGAGGAGGAGAGTCGATGAAGTCGGACTTGATTTATAGCTGCGATACACTTCAGAGCTTTTAAGTGCTGTCCATATTTTCCATCTGATAAGAAGATTGAAATTATTCAGCCGGGCTCCTATCTCACTGTGGGGGCTGAGTCTGCGTGTGTGTGCGCGTGTGTGCGCTGTACACACTTGTGTCGCCGTCTGGCATGTACTGAATGGTTGCCAGTCGTGTGTGTGTGAGTGTGTGTGTGTGTGTGTGTGTGTGTGTGCGCGCTGTACTTAACGCTGCAGCGTCCTTAAAAGCCATACTGTACCTCCATTCATACTCTCTCTCTCGCTCTCTCTCTCTCTCTGTGTGTGAGTGTGTGTGTGTGTGTGTGTGTCTGTTCTTGCATGTCCAATTGGACTTTAAGTTAGTGGGTTGTTGGTTCACTATTTAAGTCTAGACTGAAATATCTCAACTAACACTGGATGGATCTGCCTCAGCTGCACTTTGTGTTTAATGCTAGCATGCACATGCTATCATGCTAACACGTTAAACTATGTACTGAACATGATGAAGATTATACCTGCTAGCCGTCAGCGTGATATTATTGGCATTGTGAGCATGCTAGCATGCCAACATTAGCATTTAGCTCAAACTGCTGCACCTACGTACGGCCTCACAGAGCTGCTAGCATGGCTGTCAGATGACATCACGTTGCTTTGTGGCAGACGCTGGTTTGGTGACGTGGTTTTCGGTTAGGATCAGAATCAGGTTTAGGTTTGGAAACGATGAAAATCGTTTCCTGTGTGTGTTTGTATCAAACACACCACAAACATATCGGCAGCCAGGAAACCAAAGCACCCTGCAATGCAGCAGAAACCATAATTAGTATTTCAAACAGGGCCTTTTCTTTGTGTGTGTGTGTTGGCTGGATGGAGGGATGGAAAGAAATGAAAAAGACAACAGTTGGGGGGAGAGAGAGAGAGAGAGAGATGGAGGGAAATGCTCTCTCTCTCAGAGTCACAATAGACTGCAGCTAATAAATCTGAGGAAAAATGACACCTTAATTCCCTCTTAATGCTTGATTGGGAAGCAGCGAGGCGTGTGCACGCTCAACCACACACACACACACAGACACACACACACAAACACACACACGATCGCACAGATGTGCACAAACGTACGTGCACACAGCCACAGAGGAGCAGCGTGGCTGCAGAGTAATAGGCCGGAGATGAGATGAGATGAGAAGGAGGCAAAAGGAGAAGTATGGGAGCAGGAGAGAGGGAACGACTCAACGGGATCGAGGCAAATCGTCCTTGAAGAATGAAGAATGTGAGTTTTGTACTGAGGAGAGAAAGAAGACGAAAGAACAGATTCAACAGGGGGCGCTCTGCAGAGCATTTTAGCCTCTTTTAACTCATAGTTTCGGCCTCACAGCACATTTACAGTGTCAGCACTCTGATCGAGCCATAACGATGTGTCCAGCACCAAACAGCAGAAAACTGGGCCCCTGTTGACCCCCCTCATACAACCGTTGCTCAACACAAACGGCAGGATGATGTCGATTGTCTTGTCCAAACAATTAATGGATAATTTTTTGTTTGCCATTTTTAATTATTCAAACAGGAAATACAATGAAATGAATCATACACGACGTGAGACCGACTGAGAGGAAACAGAATTACACATTTTTTTAGCAAAGCTGTGATTATCGCTTCATTGTCTCTGCTCTGTGTGCATCTGTGTGTGCATGCATGTGTGTCTTTTTATCTACGTGTGTGTGTGTATGTGTGTGTGTGTGTGTGTGTGTGTGTGTGTGTGCGTGCGTGGTGGTGCTGAGTCGTGTCAAGGCTTTTTGTCTGGAGGTGGATCGTTCATCTCCTCAGCGGTGACAGCAGACGTCAACCTCTGTGTGAGTGATGGCTCTGAATCTGAACTAATCAGCCTGCTGCACACACACGCAGCACGCACGCGCACACACACACACACACACACACACACACACACACACACACACACACACACACACACACACACGCGTGCACACACACACAGCCTTTGACCAGTGGTTTGGTGTTTTGGAGAGGGGTTTTCCTGAAACCTGTTGTTTCTGTATTTTTGTAGAAGTTTTCCTGAAAATTAGTTTTTAGTTTTGTGATTTATTGATAAGAAAATGAAATCAGGGCAGCATCAGAGCTTCTGCAGCTAAATAATAATTAACAGATTACATCTGATTATGAGGTTCAGTTCATGGTTTATGTTTGATCCTAGAGTTAAACTCTATTTTGAGAGCCACTTTATTCTGTAACTGGATGTGTCTCCTGTTAAGTGGATGCTGGATGGGACATAATGAAGGTTAGGACCCTTCAAAATAAAAGCATGGAGCGGAGTGCCAAAATCTCCTTCAGGTGTATGAAGGTTAGGGTGATAAAAATCAGCAATTCTGACAACAGAGTCGTGATAATTTGAGAAAGAAGCTGTGATGTTTGAAGAATAAAGATATTAATTTCAAAATAAAAGCATGATATTACATTATTATGTGTGAGACGTCAAAATGAGCAGAGTTTCAGTTTGTCTTTCTGCAGTGGAGTGAAAATCAAAATATCCGAACGTCTGCAGCTCAGTTTCTGCTCTGCACAGCCGTCACATACATACTGTGTGTAGCTGTGGACGTATCCTGTGTTTTCTCTGGACTGTAAGAATTGTGGACTGGCGAGGTGGACTGGACAGATGGTTTTCAGCCACACTTGGAGGACCTGGAGGGAGAAACAGAGCGTGGCGGCCGTCCCCGTCCTCCCCCATCCTCTGCTGGATTCTCCTTGCTCGACTCTTTTCTGATTTCTGCTGCTTGTTTCTGTCTTTTTTTTCTCAGTTTTCCTTTCCGTCCATTCTACTGCAGATCCTTTTCATAAATCTTTTCTTCTTTTCTTTCTTTGCTACCCTCAACACTTCTCCTTTGATGTCTTTTCGTTTCTTTCCTCTATTTTTTTTGTCCTAATCTCCCTTCATTCTGCTTTCTCACCTTTACATATTTCTTCACTCTCATCCTTTCATCATCGTTTCTTCTCTTCTTCTCTCCTCTGCTCAGTCACTTCCTGTCAAAGGAAGTCCTACAATCTACCCAATTTTACTATAATTTCACATTTGATGTGAGTATCTACAGACACTAAAACTCTGACTCTGACAAAATGTGAATAAATCAACAGTTATTTCTGAGTTTTTGGCTGAAACAAACTTTGCAGCCACAGTTTTCCTTCCACCTTCGCTGCACACTGAGAGTTTCTTGACATTGGAAGGAGAAGAGAAAAATATTTGGGGGATATGAATTTCCATTTCAGTGCAGTATTCCTCTGTTATTTCCACATTTCGCACTTTCAAATGAAAATGAATTTCTGTCTGACTCATGCAGCCGAGTCGAGGCAGACATTTTTAACATCTCCCTCTCTTAATTTCAAAGAAGACGTGCCAGGTCTGAATTCTGATATATTCTCCCTCATTAGAGAGACACATCCCTCTCTTTTGTCTTCGCCTTGAGTCCTGCTTTAAGCCTTTCCCTCCTCTCTCCCTCGTTCTTCCTCTCTTTCTTTACACCTTCCTTTCACAGAGTGAAACCAGGAGGGAAACGGCGACTTGATGGAAAAAGATGGAGGTAGAGAAAGGTTCCTTTCACTGTTTTGCTGACGAACACTTCTCATGTCGTGTTTTAAGGTTTTCCACATAAAAACAAACGTCTGCAACGGATTCGGATGTTAAACTCCGGTCCACTCACACGAGTCCTCTCACTGGCATTTATATCAAACGCACCCTTTGGATGTATCTGTGCTATCAGTGCTGCTGCTGCTGACGCTGCTGCTGTTCATAAGACATCTCATCACGCCTCCACCAGCAGCCACCTGTAGGCTCTGAGTCTACGTGACGCCGTGGAGGACGGCATCGATGCCAACGCTGAACTTATTCCACATCCAGATAAAAATTGAGCTGTCTGGCTGAAATGTTATTGTGCTGTACTGCAGAAAATTACTTATGAAGTGTTTTTTTCTGTCACTGTGGCCTAAAAGTCTGTTTCCTCTGCAGAATCTGCCTGTTCCATTACATCTTGGATCTTTCGTAGCTTTGGTCATCAGTGCTGTCAGATAACGTTGCGCTCAGGAGGCTTCCCAGAAAAAACAATGTCATTTGGTACGAGGAAACTGAGGCAGTGATCAATTAGTATTGATTAATTCCACTTATTTCCAGAGTAAAGTGTTTCAGTGGAAGCACAGCAGGTCAGCTGAACATGCAGATGTGATTTAGTTGTTTTTGTAGATTTGTCTGCAGGTAAGCTTTCGATTCAGTCATTTACTGAGCACATCTGGATATCAACAGCTGCTGATGAGCTAGAGTAACTGTCTCAGATCTCTGTTCTCCCAGAATGAATGTTGGCATTGTACATTTCTGCAAACTGCGAGTATGTTTGTTATATCTTTCTGGAAAACTTCAGAACGAATTAGGAAAACAAAGTGCTGCCAGCGCAGCCGGGTTTTTGATCCTGATTCTAATAGAAGAATAGATTTGCACTGTCAATGCATTTGTCAGGTGTTTTAAGAAAATAAGACCTTTACGACTCCGGAAGAGAAAAAAATTGATTGATTGAACGACAGCTGACGGATGGAGAAGAGAAAAGAGGGAAACGGTCAAAGACGCCGTCAGGAGCCTCCTTCGGCCTTCGTCCCACTCACCTGTGTTGTAGTGCTTGGTGCAGTAGCGCAGGTCCTTCTCCTCTTTGAGTATGAACTGAGGTAGCGTCAGACCGTCGGCCACCTGCACGGCGCCCTTCTCATCCCACTCGAATATGAGGTCGTTCATGGTGTAGCCGACTGCAGGGGGGAGCAGAGAGCAGGAGGTTAGACTGTTTTCATCGCTGTGAGGGTCACTGCTTTCACTCCTCTCCCCCTGAGGAGGAGGAGGAGGAGGAGGAGGAGGAGGAGGAGGAGGAGGAGGAGGACAGGTCCACCCCTGCAGGCTTCTGGGGTTAAAGGACCAGCTCAACACAAGACTCTGTTTCATGTCTTCCACCGTGTCACGCGTCGATGATGGCTAACAGCAGCGTCCTCGGCTAGCTATTCCAGCGAATGTGGTCGTTTCAGCAGTGAAATGTCTTCACGCAGAAGAAGATGCTGAAAATTTAGCTAAGCATCATTTCATAACTCAAGTTTGGATGTTTTTTATGCTTTCAGATCAGCTGGTGAAACATACATTAGGGAATAAGGAAGGAGGACACAAACAGAAGGGAAGTCTGTAATTTTCCTGCTCGCTCTGCTCGTTCTCCTGCGCTCTCACTGAAATAGCAAAAATAGCAGGTAGTTTTTCTTCTTTTACTGAAGCGAAAGATCTGAAGACCTCTTCCACCATTAGCTATGAGAGGCACAGGCGCAGATTTCTGGGCTGATCTGCTCCTTTAAGAACGTTTCACCAAAGTGAAACGGTGCTAATAGCGATATTAACACTAACCCTGAGGGTAAAGATGTGCTCGTCCCGGAGTCAGACAGCAACATCATGAAGCTTTTCAGAATCTGTCGCCTGCTTTTGATACCTTCATCCGAACTGACACTGAGCGTCAGGATGGTAGCAGCCAGCCTTGTATTGTTCTCTCTTTCTTTTATGATGGCTGACCCTTTGAGGAAACGCAGAACTCTTTGAACTTCAGCTGCTGCCTCTGTGATTCCTCTCACGTCTGTTCAAAGAATGAAAAGGCCACAGAGAAATCTATATCATATCTCTCATCCTGCCAGCTGCTCAGTGACTGATCGACTGATGCTCTCCACGTAGCCCTGACTGTGTGTGTGTGTGTGTGTGTGTGTGTGTAATTACTCACAGCTCTCCAGCTGCATGATGCAGGTCTGGACGTCCATAGGGAAGTTCTTCAGATCCATGGGACAGGCCAGGACCAGTGTTATTCTGCAAACACACACACACAGAAACACACACACATGCAACATCACTTAGTACTCAGAGGATTATCCAGAGCTTTATCAGTTACTCACCCAGCCGGAGCCAGGCCTGAAATGAACAGCAACAGAGCAGGACGTGTTTGAAATTGATAGAAATTAATACATTTATTTATTCCTAAAAAAAAAAAAAGAAGAGTTATTCACCGCTGTTATCGAGACTGATCGTGCAACAATAGCTTAAATTTAACAAATGGGCATCGCGAGCCGCCGTTTACGTCATATAAGCATTTAATTTGATGCCAAGATAAAAAGCGTTCCAGAATATAAAAGCTTAATTACTTAATTCACTGAAATCTAAGATTTGAGGTTGAAAGTCAAGCGAATTAAATAATAAATGCATTTACTGACATTTTATGTATTGTTTAAAATGTAATTTATCAATAAATGCAGCTTTGAGCTTCTAAAACGTGAGGATTTGCTGCTTCTGTCTGCTGCGTAAATGAAATATTGATTTTAAAAAAGTTGTTATTGAATTGAACATCGTTTGAGGTGACTCTCGTTTTCTGTATCTTCTCTTAGTGTCAACAAAAAAAGCATGAAAAGACCAAAATGTGCAGTGAACTGACCCTCTTAATGTACCCAAAGCCTGATATATCTTATTAACACACACACACACACACACACACACACACACACACGCACACACACACACACACACACACACACACACACACACACACACACACGCGCGCGCCGTCCTGCTGCCCCAAATATTCACTCGAGCACCAAATGTGGATTAACCTGCTGCTGAAAATAGACCCCAACAAAAGCACCATTTCCTCCTGTTTTAAAAACTACAGCGAGTGTATAAGTACTCAACCTCTTTTTAAAGATTTCCAGGTTCAGAAGGAACCGACGGGTCTGAGGCTGAGCGGCACAGACAGGAAGCGGAAGTCGTAAAGTACTGACACGCAGACTCACATATTGGTGGTTTTGGTCTTTTCATGGGATTCATCGACAATAATAAAGATAAAGAACACTTAAGTTTATCCTGTAATCCTTCCATCCAAAAGCTTTTTGACGGATATTCGCTGCAGCCTGAACTGGAGACGGATTTTTCTGAGTAACGTCCTGAATACTGATTATCACAACGGGGGGAGAAAACTCCAACAGGAATTAGAGGTTAGAAATTCACTGCAGAACTCTTCTTCTCTGCTGGAGGACTAACAGGGTGAAAACCTGTTGCTGGGCAGGCGTGCTGCAACATGGGAATGAATCTTGTTTCATGCAAGGCTGATCCGTGAAACTCGGAAAATTAAAACGTTCAGGGCAGCCGGTCCCGCGTCGCGGCGACACATTAGTTTTCAGAGTCTGAGGCACCGAAATTAATTACTGCTGTCACATGGAGGGAAAGTATCTCTGCAAACGCCAACTTTTCCAGGAAATTAATGGAAAAACTATTTTATAGCTGATACGATGCGTTGCTGAAATTAAAGACTTCCATTTTAAAATGAGATATCTGCCATTTTAAAAAGTAAAACACATTTTCAGCCATTATTACTGCTGCGCTCGACCCATTAGACCTCAGCATTCACTGTTAGAAAATTAGCTGCCTTTATGGAGCTGTTTATTGAAAATTAGGGACGCTGGACAGGAAGTGAATAAACTGAACGAAGAGATGCAACCAATGATTATTTTCAGTATCAATCAACCTGCATGTCGTGCAGCCTGTAAAATGCTGCTGCTAACTCCCATAATGCTCTAAGTGTAATGCTGTTTGGTGTCCTTACAGGATGTTCAGTGATAAACTAAACTCCAGCTCTGGTTTCTGCAGAGCTCCAGCTGTCGGCGGGTCGTCGTGACGATCGGGAGGTGATGCCACTGCACGCGCTCAGTCCTGCTGCTCTGCAGAAGACTCTGCCGCTACAACACACGTCCAGTCGGCCTGATGTACCAAATAAAGTGTGCCGCGTCTGCACATTGTTAGAAGTCCCTGACAGGATGCTGAATATGTATTACACACATGATGCAGGCTCTGCAGATGTCCCACTTTCTCAGAAAGAAGCTCTGTGGTTTCCTGCCTGCTGCATCGTGACACCTAAACGCCAAACGCTGACAAAGACGGTGCCTTGCTTCATACTCGTGAAGCTTTAGATGGAGCTGAACATGCAGCTGCATGACTCCTGCAGGAGAGATGCTGAACCTAATGACTTTGGCGATGACGGACAAAATTAAACATGCAAAGTTTGGCAAAACGATAAATTCAATTCCCCTCTACAAAGAAGAAATGTGCCCGCATCCAGTCAACTAAAAATCTGCTGTTGGGATCAACAAGCATTACTGCATTACCTACATGTGGAGGAAAATAATGTTTTGGGAGCACAGTTCCCATAATGCTTTGAGAGATGCAACAAGGAAGTATCATGTTTTAATGGAGTCGGTGAGTTAGCTGTGGGCTACAGCTGAGCTTACTGCTGCAGCTCCAACTGTGTTTGTGAGTGGACCAACTTCCTGTTCCTGTTCTTCTTCACGCGTGCTGCGAGACGTAACGCTGCCCTCTGCAGTCCTCTGCTGCTTTACGTTAGGCGAAGGTAACTTCCTGTTGCTTTTAGCACACCGACATGCGTCTGTCATCTCTCACGTCACAGTTTGAAAACCTTTGCTTTTAGTGCATTTGGTATTAAATTGAGTTTAGGGGACAAAATAGACCAGTTGTCTCTGCGTTCAGCAAAATAAAACGTGTGATTACAAATTACAAATGATATCACATGATGTGCCATCGCTGTTAAAGTTTGGTTCCTCACCTCGAGTATTTGGTTAACGTTAGGAAACATAGTGTGACTGTAAACACAAGACGAAGCCAGAAAAAGGACCAATGCTGCTGTTTGCTCGAGAAACACCTGTAACTTCGGTAACAGGTGATAGTGTCATGACTGGGTCTGAAAGGGGCGTCCTGGAAAGGCTCAGTCGATCACAGTGGGGGTGGAGCGAGGTTCACCTCTTTGTGAACACATGAATGGATGAAGATTACTGCATGGACTCAGTTTGTTTGGAAATTACTGTTTTCTTCTGTTTTCTGCGTCCCAACCTCTTTCCAAACACAGTTGTAAAATAAGGTGTCCTGGTTCTTGAATTGCTGTTTTTTCCCCTTTTCCAAAAATACACGATGCATTTTGTAATAGAATTCTTGAAATTCAAGTTTCATAGATTTTCCTTTTTGATACAGCTCCCCACGAGCGCAGCCGGGACCACATATCAGTTCAGAGCGAGCCCTGCATTTTCTTTTGAAGTACAGCAGGAGATCGGACTACACGCGAATCTGATCGTCCAATCTCGAAGAGTTCACTTTCATCTTGGAGGAGACGCGGCCATCGGTCATGACTCCTCATACTGTTCCGCCGTTGAACGATAAACATCAAAAAACAGAGTAAACAACATTTACAAGACCCCCCACCCCCGCCACCCCCCCCTCCTCCTGGACGGTTTAATATCCCGAGCCGCCTCGTCGCCTCCGAGATCAAGCTGATCAACAGCAGGTTCATTCTGACGGTGTCAAGTTAAAAAATGAAAGCGACGGAGGGGGAGCGCCGGGTTCATCCCTTTTCTGACGATATTTATAAAAGGCCAATCTCACTCCTCCTGCTGGACATGAAGGTGAAAACTGAGGTTGGTAATGGATAAGACTCGCTGCTGGAATACTAACAGGCTGAGTAGATTACCACGGCTGCTGCAGCGCTTTCTCATTCGCCCCTGAGCAGAGGCAATAAAAGCAAGGAAGAGGAGGAGGAGGAGGAGACACCGGCAGGCTAAAAGGTTCGTCGGTGGAAGGCGGCCATAACTCTGACAGCCTTGAATGGGATGTCTCGGAGATACAAAAAAAGGGGTGGGGGGGTAGAAGAGCTCTGGAGGAAAAAAACCCTCCAACTTTGATGCAATAAGAAGACTCTAAAGCCGAGGACGAAGGCCGCCGGAATGCAATAAACAGGAAGTCAGAGCAGGAGAGTCACTTTTTATCTCCTATCATGGATTTATAGCTGATTGTTTCAATATAACCTCCAAACTTACAACCTTTCACCTTCCAGCTCAGAACTTTCTCTGTTATGGCTGCTCACTGAGCAGCTCCAGCATCAGCACTCAGCTTCATTTACGTTAATTCTGTTGTTAGTCTGGAGGCAAATTAACATTTTTAACCTGATGATGGCACCAAATGAGACACTGGGATCAAACATCGTGCTCGGCTTTACAATAAGGACAACAAAGAAGTCACAGTTTACCAAAGAGCCCAGGTGAACTGAAGTGTGCGTGCTGCAGTCGTGAGTTTAATAAGCAGGCTTCGTCTCGCCTCACACCTCCTCCACTCACCGTATGCTGTAGAGCACGTTGCCGTTTTTCGAGATGCGCAGCAGCTTGTTGTCGGTGGTGACCTCATGGAAGTTGGCCCCCTTCTCATTTGCAAAGAACAAGTCAGGTTTCCAGATGGAGTCCAACATAGAGGGGTCGAGGTCCAGCGAGTCGTCGGGGTACTCGCTGTAGGCCAGCCGAGGGTCGTTCCACTGCTGTCTCAAGAAGATGTTCACTCTGTAGTCCTGAGAGGGGACAGAGAGGACGGACGACATGGAGAGTTAGGGAGGGAGAGGTGCATCTACATCTGCAACTATGGATGGATGAGCACACACGTAGTGATGATGGTAAGACACGTTCCTGGGAACAAAGATATAAAACAAAACAAAATAAATGGTTTGAGACCGCAAACAGCAGTCTGTGTTGTCAGAGTCACACGTCACACACTCATCTGTCCACCCTGACCTTGTCTCTAGAGGACGACACACAGAGACGAAGCAGGACGCATGTCAGAACACCAGCACCCACTGTTTTCTATGCAAGACCACAAAGTCTCGAGGTGCTTCGTCGTACGTTGTCGTGCTCAGCAGGGATGCGACAGTGTCCTGCTCTCCAGCATTGACGCGCATTAATTATTCAGCAAAGCAGCGAGTTCAACAACACAACCGCCTCAGAGATCAGACTGCTGCACCTGGATGGATTCTGCTGTCCGATGTGCACCAATAACGTCAATTTGTGTCAAATGACACGACCGCGAGGAGGCTATTATTTTCATTTATTTTCAGGCGGTGACCTCGAGTGGCTGTAGTAATTATGACGGAGGAAAGGAGGAAGTCAGGTGACGTAGTATAAGCAGCAAGAAAGCCTGTATATGGAGAACAAACGCATAGCTTTCACACAGGAGGCTGCTGTTCGCGTCTGGATTCATTCATTCAAACATCTGCTCTCACAGGAGCAGGAAATCGACCAGAATGCACTGCAGCAGCCACACAAATGAGCGGTTCAGCTTCCTCTGGTCTTGTAGAATCTCTCATCTCTTAGCTCGTATCATACTGTCGCTACAACCTCCACGTATACCTGCAGCTGCATCCTCTGGAGGTCCAAAGTGCCTCTGAAGCAGGCGAAGCAGGCTGGAAGGAAATTGATTTGGCAGAGAAATTAGATTACAACAAAATGGCAGAAGTTATAAAGCATAAAGCCCAGAAACACCTTGAGCAGAAGGATGTAAAATGTGTCTGTAGGGAGATGCTCCCTTTAAAAATAAAAAGGAAAGATGAGAGAGAAGGAGGAAAAAAGGCTCGTCAAGGGTCACTGCACCGCTGACTCAAGACGCTGTAACTGCACACGGAGGAGCGGATCGACGGATACCAGCAGATGCAGAGATGGAGTGATGGGCAGGATTTCGCGGATGGATGAGCAGGTGGTTATGGGTCTTCATCCATATGTCATTTTCTCCTTTATGTGAATGGGAGATTTTACTGATCACGACGAGCTGTGGCCTCGAGCCATGTTTGAGATCCTTCTCCCGCCTGTGAGCCTCAGATGCTCCTCAGCCTTAAAGACTGCAGTCGAGCCGGCTTTCAGCTTTCTTTCCTCTCCATCCTCATTTTTCCTGCTTGCTCTTAGAGGCTTGAGCTCGCTGCTTTTTGATTGATGAAGCTTTTTTAAGGGTTGGTTTTAAAGTGCTACTCTTATTTTTACAAAACAAACAAAAACGGTTAAACCGCACATAAAGAGGAAGTTGCGAAGGAAGCGAGGGACACGCAGACGGGCAGACGGATGTGTGGAGGGTCGGTACAAAGCTGAAGGTCACTGAGCCCTCGTCCCTCTTTAGTCTTACACAGGAGATGAGGAGATACAGGATGAAGACAGTCAGAGGGAGAGATGGACAGGAGATAGAAGGCTGGAGAGTGTTTTCAAAGGCGAGGCCGTGGGCGGGATGCATACGCTCACAAAGCCGTCAAAGAGGAGGTAATAACAGGAGCCTCTGTTGGGTTCGGGCCTTGTTGTTGCAATGAGGAGGATGAATTTCTCTTTCTTTACGTTCCAGCTCATCGATGAATGCTTTTTTTCTCTCTGAAATTAGTTTCCATGAACAATAAATCATCTTGTGTGATGTCTTTCTTCCTACCAGCGCTGAGACTAAATATCAGGATGAATGATTTAAAATTGGAAACATTTGGGCGTAGTTCGGCGGATCACATGCAGAGTTCTTGCTTAAGACTCAAGTGTGCTGATGAAACTGATTTGCTCCATCATCAGATATGAAGAACATCCCTGGGCTTACATGGTTGCATGAAAACATTCATGGATCTAATTTGTGGGCGTGAAAGCCATTTGTCTATCATCCTGATTCACGCAGAATGACAAATATTAACGAAACCAAAGCCTCTGCTGAGCTTCTGCTGCCTCCAAAGTGCAAAGAATCCACAGCTTTAACTCTTCATGCACGTCCTCTGCGAATAAGACTGTAGTTAAATGTTTGACTTTGAGCTGAAGGCAGCTGATCTGCACTTTGCTGACCCCTCAAAGATTCAGAGATCCAGGTGTTCAGTTTGGGATTTCAAAGATTTCATCCAGCTGGAATCGGAGCCGGCTGGAGGTTAAATCTGAGTGCAGCACGGAAATGAACCTCCAGCAGGCGTCTTCAAGACCTTCAGCCTACGCTGCTTAACTGTAAGAGGAGGATCAATACATCTACAGGTCTGACTGCATGTGTGCGCTGAACTTCTGTCTTTGTGAGCACAAACCTGAGTTTTAGAGTCAGGACACTTTGAAGTTTGAAGTGAGGAAGTTTTTGGAAAATCTAAATATTTCAGTCTGTAACGGCTTGTCAGTGTCTTCCAGAACAATTTGATCTGCCGGCAATAAATAAAAATCAATAAATAATCTATTTCCATCATTTTAAAAACTATTTGAATACATGTACTGTGCTGCTTATTTAACGGGCACATTTTGAGTTTTCTCACTGTAAATATTTAACTTACATGAATGATGAAGAGCACTGAATGAAACTGAAGTGATTGTAACTTCAAATGCTGAGCTGAGTAATCAGAGACAAAAGGTGATTTTACTGCAGACTTACAGTACAAATAATAAGCTTTAAGTGAACTGGATTTAACTTGTTACCTCACATTCATTTCAGCTTTACTTCAAAGAGTTTCTTCATTATAAATGACTGAAATCTTTTAATCAATCAGTCAGCCTCTCTGGGTCAGCAGTGTGGTTTTCTTCTCGTCTGAAGCTGCTTTGTTGTGGTCCTGTTTGGGAAAACCTGTCAGAAACCAAAGCGCACTGTTGATAGGACACAGGACACAAACCAGAAGTCTCTGTCCGCCCTACAATCCTTTCCCAGCCTGCTCCCCCAGAGGGTTTGATGGTGTCGGTGACAGTGAACTCAACTCCAGTTTGTCCTTTGCATATTGATCATTGCTAACTTGACAGGGGAATGAGAATGATGGTGGGCGTGGTGCAGGTACGAAAGTTACTACCTGCTGAAATACATTGCTTTGAAAAGGGCCATGAATAAAATGGAAAATTCATGTCCACGCACGCATTTCTCTGACTTAGTCGTGGGAGGAGAGCCTCAAGAAACTACTCTCAAAACTGCAAGAGGTCACCTGTCAAGGAAGCACAAACATTGTTTATTGGAGTATTTTTCTGGTGAGAACAGACGCTTTGTCTGGTCCTCCTTCACCTCTTTCAGGGTTGTTTTGAGGGATAGAAGTACAATTAGGTTAGGCTGGAATTAGGAATCGATCCAGGTAGAAGATATTTACTGTTGCTCCCTCAGAACTTTATTGTGTAACCTCCACGGTGGAGGTTATATTGTTCTCCGCTCCCTGTTTCACAATCAGAGACGGTGTCTTTATTCAGCGTGGGGTGGCATTTAGCTCGCTCCTCCATCCCCCTGATTGTCAATTAGTCTCAGAATGTGGAGCTCGGACACTGCAGCCAGGCTGCCGCCATCATTAAGCCGCGTGGCGTAGCAGAAAAGCATTGCAGGGACGATGTACGGCCACGCCGGCAGCCCCGGCGGGTGGCATTTAAAGGAGCGATCAGCCACGGTGCTGCATGTGTGCGTGAAATACAGTCACATGGCAATCAGCCCCGTCGCCATTTATTACTGTTTATTAGACTGAATATCTCACATGAAACAAATGAGCTTGACCTTTCATGAATGAGTCCCCTTTCTTCTGCTCCAGAATATGATAAATAGCCCGAAATGGCGCAGAGAGGAGGAGTGGCTGTCGATGGAGAGAGGGATGGAGGGAATACAGAGGAGAGGTACGAGCCCAGACCGGGATCATCAGTCATGAACCTGCCTGCGGTTTGACGCCGGCCCGGAAGGAGGAAAAAACAAGCCAACGCGGGCCTGATGGAGTCGCTAAAGACGAAGATAATTCTGAGACACAAGTCTGATCTTTTCCAGAGCTGTTAGTTCGAATGTTCCTGAACTCCTCAGCAGCTGTTTCCTTATTTTTCCTCCATCCTGCAGCTGCACACACCTGTCCTGCCCAACGGTGCGTTTATGATTCATCTCTCCTGTATCAGTACAAACAAAACCGTCGTGTTTCAGTCAGCTGCAGTCACAGATTCTTTAAGGATTGAGGATTTTTATCTCTCTGGGCCTCCAACAGGGAGGCTTTACTCGTTCATTTCCTTGTATTTACCTTCAAATTTAAATCCCCTCCTTTAGCTCACGCCTGCAAATTGTTCCATTTATTCCCTCAAACTACTAAAAACCGGTCTACAATGTTTCCATTAATTCAGTCAAAACACTACTTTGCTCCCTCAAACTAGAAATGTTTGTCAGCCCAGGATCCTGCGTATTTATTGGACCGTTCCACCCCTCAAGTAGCATGCCCACTGAGGCGGGTCTGCAATTAACTCTCGCCTTTTTATTACCCCTAACCATCATCTTTTCCAACTGTTGTAGCTGCCTTCCCTTAACCGTAGTTCATTTCTAAAAATGTTGTAATTGAAGGTTTTGCAGGACTGTCCAGAACTGATAAAGTTTCCCAAAGACCCAGTGATTCATTTTTCATCATATGTGCATATTTAATGGTAGGTTTCATGCGGAAAGGGCTCCACGTCAGGCATTAAAAACACAAACAGGAAGGAAAAAATACAGAAATAAAGCTGCTTATTAATCTAAGGTATATCCACATAAATAACTGAAGCTTTGTGTTATATTTCTGTTTTTATGGTGTTTGAATTTTGTGTTTTACAGCAGTTAAAAAGTCAAAATATGTATTTCTTTAAACATAAATCCTGAGCTAACAATCGTTTCATAGGATTAGAAAATGCTTTGCACTTACATTTACTGATAGCAGGAGTGTTTTTAATTTTGCACTGCAGACTGCTCCTTTAATTCACATCATCCACATCGTGATATAAGCTTTTACACCCTTGTGGCCTTACTCTTTTCTTTTTTTGGGAGAGCTGGTCAGCTTGCGGACGTCTTCTGGTCCATAAAACCTCAGCTGCACAGGTCTGAGGCTCCTCGCGGCTGCAGATGGATGCACATGAAGTGCATGGTTCAGACATGAGGGGGTGGATGCCGCTGCACTCTAAGACTCAAATGAGGGGAAAGTAATTTGAGCGTGGAAGTTAATGATTTCAGGGAATGGCTTACAATCAGAGTGACTGGATGACTAATTGGAGGTTTATTAAAAAATGTTGTTGACGCCGCGGAGGCTCGGCGCTGAACACTTCCTCCTCCTGAGGACGGCTGCATATGTGCAGTAAAAAGTGGGACTCCTGCGACGTGTGTTGGCTCATACTCATGGTTTAATATCCCGACATAAGGCCGTTGGACTGTTAAATGCTACCCTGAAATTACCATCCACCACCGCCACGCTGCTATGAAACCATTAGCACAGGAAATGCTGTACTTACACAATACCAAACTCATTTCAGCATGTATTAAACTCAGGCAGTAAACCACGCATGACAGACCGCAATCTTCCTCCTCCTCCTCTTCTTCTCCTTCCTCCAACAACAGCAGAAAGCCTACAGAAACAGCAGTAGCAGCCATATTCTTGTTCCTCGCCTGTCATAACATCCTGCCGGCTCCCTGGATGCTACTCAGGTAGGAAGAGGAGGTAGGAGGTTACGGGGGCTCACACATTATGGCAGCACATCTGCTCTGCTCAGACAACGCTGCACGGAGGAAGAGAAAGACGCTGTTTTCACTGTGTTGCCTCAAGATAAGCCGGAGCAGCAGCAGCAGCAGCGCTGTGGGATGTCAAATCAATTTACAACAGCAAACCTCTCCCTGGATCACAAGGCAAATTTTGATAAATGAAAAGTTTAACTCCTGAACAAGCGCTGATGAAATTAAACCTGGTTTGTCGACACAGTTGTTATTACGCAAGAACATGAAGTGATGAACCCAGACTGGAAAACGATAGCTGACATCTGGGGGATAAAAGCGCCTCTAAGAGGCAGTAAGCTACTGTTTACCAAAGGGAGCCACTGTGCAGCAATTATACGTCCAAAACATGCTTCTGAGACTGAGCTCATACAAGACTAACACAGTGCTCCATCAGGATACAGCCATGCAGACACACACTTTAGCTTAAGCTTAAATAATGTCCCATACATGCAATATTTTTCAGAAATATCTCCTCCACAGCTGCTGGAGAAATGAAGTGTTTCTGGAAAAAACGGTCTGAAAGCAACTTCACTGTCGTTCTTCCTTTAAGGACGACTACAGCTGCGACAGCGGCGAGGAGGGAAGGAGCGAGGGAGGGGGATGAAGATGGAAATACTACTTTATGTAACACGAGTAAAGCCTTTCATAGAGCTTCACGTGGAGGGCGAGAGAAGGAATGAATGAGTGAGATAATGTGTGTGTGTGTGTGTGTGTGTGTGTGTGTGTGTGTGTGTGTGTGTGTGTGTGGTGAGAGAGGTAGAGCACTACATTCCCCACAGAGTGAAGGACAGCGTACATCCTACCAAACCCTCTCTGTTATAGATCTGTAGCTTATAGATCTTCAGCTTATCAATAATAAGAAACATGTACATTACATCAGCCTGGTTTAAGATGTGTACTCTTTTTATGCTTTTATATTCTTTTATCTGCATTTAATGTCCTAATAATCACGTTTTAATCCTTTATAAATAATGGTCCAGTGGGTGTGGGTGTCTTGGACCTGTCACCATGTCCCATATGTGATATGTGTGTGTGTGTGTGTGTGTGTGTGTGTGTTAGAGAGTTAAATACAATGGGTCGATGTGTGTGTGTGTTAGAGAGAGACATGAAATGAGGCTGGAGTGAGTGTATGTGTGTGTGTTCTCAGAAAATGAGCGAGAGAGTGGGAAGAAGAGTGAGAGAAGGGGTTGCGTGTCTGTCGGAGTGTGTGTGTGTATGTGTATGTGTGTGTGTGTGTGTGTGTGTGTGTGCGCGTGAGCGGGGAGAGCGCTGAAACAGGAATAAAGCCGTGTACCACCGGGACTTCAACACGCACTGCGCCATTCTACTGACTCCATCTATCACTGAGCTCAGGCCCCAGCAGCACTGTGTGTGTGTGTGTGTGTGTGTGTGTGTGTGTGTGTGTGTGTGTGTGTGTGTGTGTGTGTGTGTGTGTGTGTGTGTGTGTGTGTGAGTGAGTGTGTGTCCATGTGTGTTGAAGATGGAGGGATACTGTAGTCCAAGCTTAAAGCGAGAGCCGCACACCACAGCGAGCGCTGCATTGAGGAAGTGTCCCCTGCCTCCTGCTCGCTCTGCGCCGCCTCTGGAGCTTAAAAATGGATTTTCTGGTTTGATAAAACCTGATAAATCCAATTATTTCACCGCTTTCCTTTGACTTCTAATCCATCCTTTGAGAGATTAGAGCGAGAACACTAACTGTGGTCTCCAGTGGGCGAGCTCGGCATCCAAAAGTTATCCTGCGCTCTGCACTTGAGCGACATGTTGCTCAGTCTGACAGCAGGATCAGAGGCTTCAGTGACCTTTGACCTCTGAGACTTCAAAATAACAGCTGCAGCCATAATCTCACTACCTGTCACATAGCTTCATTTTGATGAGTTCATGCTGTTAACAGGCTAAAGGCTTCAGAAAAACATGGCTGAGAGTCTACAGCCATGTTAGCATGTTAGCCTACTTAGGCACTTGGAGGCAAATGCTAATGTAAGCGCGCTAACATGCTCAAAATGGCATTGCATATGGTATAATGTTTATCACACCCATCTTAATTAACCATGCTAGCATGCTAACATCTGCTAATTAGCACTGAACATAAAGTAGAGCTGAAGCTAACACTTTGACATAAGCTAACTGGACGTGTTGTGGCTCCTGTGTCTGATGAAGGTTTTGCCTCCTTTCTTCCTCTTTACTTTCTCTTTCTGCTCATCATCGTCATCATTTTCTCTTCCCTCCTCACTTTTTCAGATTATTTGCCCCTTCCTCAATCGCCCATCTGTCACCCGACTCCCTCCTTTCATCCCTCCCTCTTCCGTTCTGACAAGGATCGATTTGGCTCCTGCAGGAGGGAAAATCTGGAATTTGTTCTGCATGACGAGGATCTGCAGTGGCTTGCAGTTTCAGAGCAGCGGTGTGTGTGTGTGTGTGTGTGTGTGTGTGTGTGTGTGTGTGTGTGTGTGTGTGTGTGTGTGAGTGTGTGTGTGTGTGTTCCGGGGAGGTCCAGCTTGGGATATCCTCCCTTCCTTTACAGGATTGCCTTTATTTCTGCTCCTCCATATATTCAGTTCCTCCTCTCTTCCCATGCTCCTCCCTCCCCTTCATTCTTCTTCTGTTCTTTTAATATCAGACCTCAAATAAGGAGACTGTCGGCATCAGTAAGATCAAGTCATTGTTAGTTATCAGTTACCAGCCCCATCCTTTAATCTTTAAACCTTTAAGAGCCCCGAAAGCCAATTTTCTCATTCGGCTTCTTCGCAGGGGTCCGACAAACATGCTATCATCTGCCACATTTAAAGAGGAGCTGGTTATTATTGCTGTATTTGTGCATCTGTACATCAATTAGAATAAAATAAATGAATAATCTGAATCTGACAGCACTTGTTGGGTTGTTTGCTGCTGTTGTCAATCAAATCTGGTCAAAGTGCACTCAAACAGGCCTGATGACAGTTTAGCTTCTGCACTTTTGCAGCTTTCAGGCAAATCTGAGACTAATCCAGAGCAGACCCGCTTCAAAAATCCACCATGTGTATTTTTGGAGTATTTGTACACAAGGCGGTTAAAAGCAGACTGATTGCCACGAACGCCCCCGAGGACGTGACCTCCTTGTCCTTCACGGTCGCTGCGGTCCTGCCTGTCTGGATGCATCCGGTGGATGAAGACGTGATTCATGTATTTTATGGAGCTTCGAATGCAAATGTTTTCATGGAGGCCATAGGTGCCGAGATCACCTCTGCAGTCACACACACACACACACACACACACACACACACACACACACACACACACACACACACACACACACACACACACACTGAGGTTCAGTGTTACCATGCCTTGTTGCTCTGTGAAGGTTGATAGTTCAGTCATATTAACACTAATGGATTTTCTGTGTAATGAATAAGCATAAATTTACCCCCATCGCTCGCAAACCGGCACAACAGCAGCGCCGCCACTGCGTTGTTATGCAAATGGCGGCGGCAGCGCTGCGCTCTTTCAAATGAAGTGTTCGAAATGGGAGAGAGGCTCAATGAGGCGGACACATTTCTAAACACTCAGCGGGCAGACGGCTTTTAATTTCTGAGAGGAAATAAAAATGAAACTTCGTGTGTGCTGAATATCAGCGCCGCCATCGCTTCAATTAATCGCATCTTTCAGGGCAGAATTACCCGAGTCGAAATGGAGCCGCGATGAGATGTGACGTTTTCCATTAGCCACCCGCCCAACCATCCACACACACGCACGCACGCACGCACGCACGCACACACGTGACGAACATTAAGAATAACTGAGCTTACCATTGTTGTTTCAGCGATGGATCCAAAACTGTTGATAAAAATGTTGCAGGTTACGTTTACAGGCGGACCTGCAGAGAGGAAGAAGAGAGGGAAAGAGATGAGAGGTTAGATTTCATCAGAACATCTATCAGCTGAAGCAAAACACCTCAACAGATCAAACCCATCGATACAAACTCAGACAAACAGAGGGAGCAAGAAAAGTTTGATCAGATCTGTGAAAGAATCTTTCCTCAACTTTTAACCAAAATCAGTCTTTATCATCCAAACCAGCCTGAAAACGAGGCTAAACTCATGTTTGCTTTCTCTCCATGAGTCGGTCTTTGTGTTTGTGTTGGCTGTTTGCTGTGAGGAGGGGGTCAGTTAACTCGCTGTTAGTCATGTTGATTGATCAAATATGCAAATGTCAAGCTAAACAAATATTTATTCATCTTTCCTTTGACCACTTGGGCTGAAGCTGTAAACACAAGCTGACATATTATCACCTGGTGTAGCTGTTGTGCTGAACATGCTAATTAGCAGTTACATCATCATCTGGTTTGGTATCAACGGTCTGGTGCAGAGTTAGTCTGAGTTTTCTCCTTTTATACCTCACACGGTCATTTGATCCATTGTCAATATGAAAATACTGATTCATGAAGCTTTAAGCTTTATTTCTTAGTCGACTTATAATAACCTGAATGAATCTCATCCATTCTTGTCGCCTTTTTATGCACATTTTTCTGGCTCAAACGTTCATTTCTCTTGTAAAATTTGGAGATGTAGGCATCTGGAGGCCATTTGAAATCTCTCCTCATGGGACGATAAAGATCTGAAGTCAGGTTCAGGATTGTGTTTCGGTCTCTGTGTGCGACCGGAGGCTAAAGCTAAAGTGAGCTGATGACAGACTGCAGGAAGTAAACAAAGTGAAAGAAACTGCTGAATAAATGAGTCTCTGCTCTGGACTTAAACACTCCGACTGCGTCCGACTGCCTGACAACGGCAGCGGGTTTGTTCCAGAGCGGCTGAGACGGAAAATGTGTAAACATCTCATTACAACTTAAGAAAACTAGAAATGAGAAAATCAATGTCGCATCCCCTTTGAGACTTAAAAAGAGCTGTCAGTCAAACTGAGGCGGTGTCAATAAACACAAGAGTGTCATTTCAAAGGAATTCATAATGACAAAAATAGTCCCCTTCTCCCTCTTCTCAGAGATAAGACGCTGCGTTCAAGGTTGCTTTCAGGCGAGCAAGTCAGAGCGAGAGTAAATAGCGTTCGGGCCTTTTGCAGCCACTCCATCGATTCGCTGTATTACCAGGTTGTACAAACACAAATGCGATTACTTGGCGGCAGGAGGGGCGCGAGGAAGGTGGAGGACAGCCAGAGAGACGTCGGGCTCTCATCTCTTTCAGGCAGCGGACATGAGATTGGCTTTAAGAGCTAAATGACAGGGAGAAAACTGCTCTTATCCGAGCAGTCGGGTGGTCGCTGGTTTGATGGAGACAGAGAATCAATCAACCCGGTAAAACGGAGAACTGCGAGTTTTTGAGTTTCAAAACTGAGCCGCTGAGAGGAGGCGTCACCTTTCACACTGAGAGCAGCAGGAAAAACGCCGATTGGATAAAATGCCTGCGTGAACTTTTCTGCAAACCACGGATACGTTAAATTTGTACATTTCAAACGCAGATCAGTTTCTATAATAAGCATCAGAGTGATGAAGTTCAGCACGCCAGCTGAGTTTTATCAGGAGGAAGAAGACACTGTTCCAGCTGTTTGTTCTGAATCCTAAACAACAAACCAACAGAAAAATTAAAGTTTGAACATATGCACGGTTTGCAGAAATGTACCAAGCCAGCATCTATTCTGGTGACTGTGTCAGCTGATTCACTCTCTTTCTCGGGGTTAGATGAGAAGATGACGACTCTGTAACTGTGGAGCTGGAGTCCGCAGGCGATTAGCCGATCTCAGCACAAAGGAAGCCGACACAAAGAAAACCTCTTCTCTGGACGTTAAAGAGGCCAAGTGGAAGCAAAGCAACAACAGAAACATGGCTTTTTCTCATCTGTTTAGGTGAACTGATGCCCGCTAAATCCACTGTTTGCAAAGATTCACAGAAGCTTCGGTGGTTAAAAATACATTAACTCATGTTCGTGCAGTATTATTGTAAACATTCAGTACTTCTCAGCTCATCCTGAAAGAGGCCGTCACAGCCCAGCGCTTTAATATAAAGCTCCTTTGCCCGAAGTGCAGCTCTGCATTTTTCACGTACAGAAAAGTATTAAAATCTGTGAAATAATTAATCATTAAGCCTGTAATCTGATTTTCTGTAGTCCCATTATATTTAATGCACTCTGCATCAGATCAAGATGATGCTGGATTACAAAATGCATTTTTTAATAAATCAAGAGGCTGCATCAGTCGTATTCTTATACATGTTCCTGTAACTTAAGGTTAAACACACACACACACGCACACACACACACACAGAGTCCCTGGCTAAACTCAGTGTCTAATTCCACTTGCCGGCGGCTAGCTGGGAATGAAGGAAGGGGTCTGGATTATTTTGATGGCCAATTACTCTCCCTGTCACAGTCTGAGGAGTGCTGGAGGCCACTGGGGAGGAATATCATCTGAGAGTCATTCACACACACACTAACACACAACACACACACAAGCACGCAACTGTGCTTCAGCCGTAGAGTAGAATCATAGGGTTGAAGATGCACGGTTAAGAGGGAAAAATCATTAAAGCTAGCCGGAGGCGGTCGTTCCCTACGTGACTTACATGTACAGCATCTAATTAGAACAAACAATAGATTACTCACAGGATTGCGTGAGGAAAGGAGGGTGAAGTAATGAAGACGGAAGGAAAGAAATAACTTTACGATATTAAATCAGCCAGGTTTGCTTCCAGTGCAGCAGATGAGACTGGCTGCGGATGAAGTGAGTTCGTTCCACTGTGGCTGAATGAGGGGAGGACGACGCTCAATCTCAAATGAGAGCTTCAGTTACCTCAGAGGTGATAACTGAGGCTGAACGTTTCAGTCAGCTGCCGTAACGTCTAAAAGCACCAGCCTGTAAAACCCTGACACCGCTGGGCTTCACTCAGGTTCACGCATGGAACTACAAACATGGAGGGTCAAACATCACGAGCAAAAGCTTTGTTTAAACCACGACAAGGAACATTCCTCTTCTGACATACACAGCACAAACTTTAAAAATACAGGACGTAGCTCCATGAACATCAGTCCAGACGTTTCCTGAACTGAAGCACTGATCTGGGTTTGTCTTTACCCACAGTCCTGCCCGCTCCTGTCCATGTCCCGTCGTTTATTGGCTTGCGGTTGAACTCTAACAAACTGCACTGCCATGCAGCCGTCTGTCCTCTGAGAGCAAAAACCTCCACTGCTTTTTTGTAAGGCTCATTATTTTTAGGTTCAACAAAAATACCCAGATTCTCGTAAGAGAAGCAGTTAAATCTGTGCTCAACTTGCAGCTGAACTTTTCGTGTTCCCCGTCGCAAGAAGACCAGAAATCTGATTCGAAAAACTGATGAGAAAATTGGGCCCAAACACAAATTATCATTCACTCGGTCCCTCAAAGATTTGGAATAACGCAGATGTCAGTCTTCTAAACCAGAAACCTTCATTACAGGCGCATTTGGGAGCTGAAGTGAGCACAAAAATGATTAATTTGTGTGAACAAATCACCAGTCTGCGATCAAAAATACTTTCCTGTGCATGAATGATCAGAATATGAAAACAAGCTTCTTGCCAGGAATCGTGCAGACCACAGAGATTTTGATGGATTTTACCCAGCAGCCTTCAGACACAGGAAACTGGACTCTTTTCCCTGACACTCACAAAATCTACATATCATCACTAGAAAGAGGTTAAAGCATCAAGAAAGACAGAGATCTGCTGCGAGCGACGGCACTGGCTTCATTAAAGCTGTGTATTCTGAATTTACCTGTTATGTAGAATCCATAATAAACATCTAGCATAACATCAATTACTGATTTTAATTAAGCATTTTAATCATTTTCTAAGAAAAAAATCTACTTTCTGTGGCATGCACAAACAAACTGGGTGCAGACACACAGGAAGATAAATGGACTCTAGAAGCTTCTTGGTAAATAATCACTGGGGCTGGACCACCTGAGTGTCTCCGGCTGATGCGTAAAGGCTCGACAGACCCGGTCTGAGTGCATCAGAGGGTTTATCCATAAACCAGCTGGTATTACATTATCGCTGTGTTTTTCCTCAGAATGGCTTTTCAGGCCTAACTCAAGTCCTCTGACACATTCCCTCTGCATCCTGGCTTTGTTCGAAATCCCTCCTTCAAAGTCCTCTCTCTCCGTGGCAGGAGGGAGGCGAGTGGAGGGATATCATAATTTGTCTTTTCTTGACGTCCCTCGCTGCTCGTGACGCAAAAAAAAAAAAAACCTGAGGAGGAGGAGGAGGAGGAGAAGCTAATACCCTCTCCTCCTTCTGCTTCTCTCCCTCTTTTCAGGCACAGCAGTTCATTTAATAACCATCCAGAGGAGGAGAGAGAGACAGTTTGCTTTATAGCTTTCCAATAAAGACAAAAGACGGGGGCGCAGCAGAAAACGACAGAGAGGAGAAAGAAGGGACAGCTCATTAACTGTCATGGAGGACAGGCTGGCACTGTGACTCACACGGTACTGTAGCTGCACACTTATATTTGCCTCAGTGTGTGTGTGTGTGTGTGTGTGTGTGTGTGTGTGTGTGTGTGTGTGTGTGTGTGTGTGTGTACCAAATGGCCTGAGCCACACACTCACACACTCAGACATGCACTTCATACAGTACTTGTAAGGACCCTTGATGACGTAATGCATCCCGTCCTCCCATATGAAACGATGGATTCTCAGTAGCTGCGTTTCCATTACCCCTAGAAACCTAAATATCACAATAAAATACTGGTAATGGAAACACCTATATTTCGAAAATCCTCTCAAATATCGCAAAAACATTTTTACGCTCTCATGAGGTGGTTTTTCAGACGTGTCGATATAAAAGTGTATCGCAAAAGTGTAATGGAAACACTTTTTTCGCATTTACATGTCGCATCTGGTGCCACAAGAGGTTCAAGAACATCGCAAAGCTCGTTGAACGTGGCCTGGGTCATCCCAAAATGTTGTATCCACAGTTTGTCTGTGAATTCCTCATTTACAGTCTTCTCCCAGAAATCCCTTATTCGTGGCCGCTGCCACACATAAGGGCTTCGCCTTTGAACAGTTATACGTTGCCTCCGCCTTCTGTTCATAATAAGTACAGCAACAGCCGTAGCGGCTCCTGAGATCAGTGTACTGAGACGCATAACGCTTTCGGCCATCTTCCAGTCTTGCGGGACGGCCGAGAATTTACGAGAATTTCGGTTAGTTTGCAAAACACCGTTCAATGGAAACACCTGCAAGTAGCACTTGAACTTTGTCGAAATTTCAGAAATATCGCTTTTATTTTGCGAACAACTGTAATGGAAACGCAGCTAGTCAAACCTCTTTATAACGAAGCTTTAGGCTGCAGCCGTTTTCAAAATAAACCTTATCCTGAAATTACGCTTTGTTTTTTTCTATCTTTGATTCCTTCTTATGAGTGCACAATGCTAAATTAATTAGCTTACTGTTGCTACTCCTCCTAGCTTCCTGTCCAAACAGTGTTCGCATGCAGTTTGTGCTGATTTTTATCTACTAATATCTTTGGACATTAGTTGGAAACTCGCTCCAGCTTTCTTTTCAACGCACTGTTTAATCCAAACATCTTGGAAAAGCTGTGAAGAAGGCTCGACCCTTCGTCACTGAGCCCAGGGCACACCTGTGATTAGTTGTGTTCACTAAGCTATGATTGGATAATAACCGTTAGAGGGAGGGGCTTAACTAACGCTCTTGAACGATGCACACCTGAATCTGTCTGGTCTCTCTTATCACTGCCTCGACCTAAAAACCACGACAGAAACTCAAGCTGGTCCTCATTAGTATAGTGCAACAGGACACACATGCACACACACATGCACACACACTTACAGGTGAACATATACTGTGAGTGCACAGACACACATTTACTGACGACACACACATGCATGCACACACCTACACACTGACACACAAGAGGAGGTACACACAAATGATAATGTGACACGAACAGACAAGCAAGCACATAAACATGGAAATTCACACACACACACACACGTGCGCACGCACACAGCATTGCTAAACTGTAGACAGATATGCAGGTGCATTCAGGCATGCATGGAACACACAGACACACACGCATGAAGGACACACACAGCATACATGGAGCTCACAGGCGGCACCGCACACACACAAACACACATTAACACTCATTAACATACAGTTTTGCACGGATACATACTGTCGACACGCCTCATTGGCTTCTAACCTTTGCATCTAATCACGTTTAAGTACGCTGCACACAGTCCTGCTCTGCGTTTGTCCCTGCTGGCCACCGTACATCGAATCAACACAAAGCAAATCTAACGGCAGGATGATTAAACTGAAAGTGGTGAGAGTTTAATATTTTTTATGGAAAATGGATATGAATTATTTAGACTATTCCCTGTGTTGCACTCACTCGCACACACACACACACTCACACACACCCACACACACACACACACACTGAGGAGACCAATCAAGGCCAGCGTCCTGCTGAGGTGTGTCGGCATGAATAAACGCCCCCTTTCTTCAGCCGAACGCCACTTTCATTAAAAACAAGTGACAACAGCGATAAAGCAGGATGAAACGGCTCGGCTCGGCTCGGCCTCTCAGCACTTCTGCTACCTGCAGCCGCCGCAGCCTCTCGCTGAGTTCGACAGTCCCCGAGCTCGCCGGGAAAACGCCACGGACAAAACAAAAGCTGTATTTTGTCTCCTTTCTGGAAGCTTCCAGGTTTCATGAGCTTGTTGAAAGACACCTGAACATCATGTTTGACAGTGAGGGCTTAAAAGGTTTGAATCAGCATGCGATCAGTCAAAAATCCTTAATATTCTTTGTGTAAATGGCTTCAAATGAGGTCAGCTCAACTCTTTATTGCACCAAATTTACTTGAATGTGTTCCCCTGAGACTTTTTTTCATCTCTATATCTCATGAATAAGAAGGAGAGTGTAAACCTTTTCCAGGTTTTCACACATTTACCTAAATAACAGAATGTGAGAGCGCATTCAGCTGTCAACCTGCACCAAACATGGAGTGCACACACAAGATGTGGTGACACTGAGACCGTTCCCTTTACGCGCTCGCACTGATTCACCAAAGTGGTTCCTCGCGGTACCTTTTAGTTCTCAGAGTGCGTCGCTCGCTGGTCATCATCATCTACTCATTTTTCACCTCGGAGCAGAGCTGACAGGGAGGAGAGAGTGTTTGGTGGTTATCCAGGAAGTAGATGGTTCTAAATAGAGATGCTATGAAGATGACAGCCTGATAAACCTGCCAGGGAAGTGCCCGTAATTGCTTTTTTAAAGATTAATAGTTCGGCAGGTTTTGCACTCCTCCCTCAGCAGACTTGGAGTTTTTTTCCAGAGTCGACGTAACACATCGCCCTCGTTGTGATTTTTAGACTAACGCTGGCACCGAGCTGCCAAACGAGGGCGTGGATTCCAGACATGAGCCTGCGGGACGTTTTGCTGTCGTCACCGTATCAACGCGACCTCGAATTAAGATTTCTCATGGCAGAAGACGTGGCAGCCTGGCACTTTCCTGGTTATGCATCCCATCGCTGTTCCAAGATGCAGCGTTCCTCTTCCACCAGAGCTACTCTCATTACTAACCTTTCCACTCATGACATTGGAGGCCGTTTTGGATTAAAGCATCTTGGAAACAGCAGGTCCACCTCACGCCATATGTTCAGATGGTATAGCAGGTGCATAAAGACTGCAGGGAGCAGCACTGCTGCCAGTGAAGTGGTGAAAATCCAATCATGCCCAGTTGATACTTAAAACCACTTTTTCTTCTAATCTTCTGCATTTTGGAGAAGCAGCTTCAACAACCAAATTAAGACCTGCATCTGTTAATGTTTCCAGTTCGGATAGAAAAGTGACAAGCTTTGTTTGTTTTAGGATGAAGAAGGACGCAGCAGACGAACCACAACAACAACAACAAGCAGGATTCAGCCAACGTCTCTGCCGACAAACACTGTGTCCATCAACTCAAACAGGACACAAGAAGAGGACACAATGCACCATTCTGTGGACCAAGGCGACATCCAGACGTCCATCTTCAAAAGAAAGAGCTTTGAGCTTCAGAGTGTCATGGTCAACCACTTTGGTTCAGGTTGTCTTTCTGATCACGATTTTGGGTGAATGTTTATAAAGATCGTACTTTTTCTCTTTTAAAACAGACAGTCATCTTTCCACAACATTAACCGAGTGCTTCCAGTTCCTAAGCATAACCATTAAAGAGCCGGATGACGCTGTAGTCACTATGAGTGGATGGTGTACGGCAAGATCGCACATTCTGGTGGAAAACAAGCTAATGTCAGCAGACGTTTGTTAAGTATCAACATTTCTACAAAGTGCCACATTTCCTCATTATGTTAATAGAAAACTTTTAGTTTTTTGGTTTTAGTTGGATTCACAGGAAACATAATTCAGCAGACGGGGCAGGAGCCGATAAATCGTTTAACGTCACCTGAATGCACAACAACAAAACGGTCTTTTCTGTTTGGTTTACGGTCGAGTTGGAGAAACTGAACTGAACTCTTCAAGAACGCAGACGAGACGCCGGGTCACAAACGAACTCGTTGTGCCTCTTAAGACGCCTGCAGACGGTTTTATCAGCGTCAGGACTCACTGCAGCGTCTGGCGCGACTCAGCCAATGAGAGCAAGTGAAATGAGTCCGAAACGCCGCGGCGCTGAAAGCAGTTACAGCTCACTTCCTGCTGAGGACGCAGGCAGCTGAGCGGAGTCTCGGAGGAGTGGACTGAACTTCTGATGAGCTCAGGAAATCAAATTGCCAGATGTTGTTGGTGGAACAGTTTTGGTCTCGTTGAAAGAGTCAGTAGTGCTGAACTTTGACGTCTTGAATAAAAACGCAGATCCGTTAATGTTTATCTGCTCCTGTCACATTTTTTTTTCATTCCAATTTTGATCATTTAATTTAAAAAATTAAGTTTTGTTGAGAAAAATCCACAGGCCTTTGGGCATTGAGAGACTTTTTACATTTCCTTCCACATTGTGGTCAACTGAAAAAGAAGTTTGTACTCTTTCTTATTCTCCTGCGTCCCTTTAAGGTTCACAGCTCACAGCCTTCAGCCAAGAACTGGACAAATGAACGTTTTCTGAATCTAGAGTCAGACCTGAACCAGGAGATCCGAGATGTGTTCCAACAAAGGAAATGGGTATATTCATGTTTCACTCTGACATCCTTGATTTGATGATAAAATAACTGATGTGATAAAACCCTCACTGATGGGCCTGAATGAGCAGAGAATGACTTTCAAGTTCAACTAAATTAAATTCGTCTCCTTGGAGGCTAAAAGACAACGAGCTCCACGTTTTACTTTGTCCACAGTGAGACATCTGTCCCTGTCCTTGACCAGGTGAACTGGAGCTGGTCCCAGGTGCTGCACAGTGGCTGCACACGGCTCCTGATGCTTAGGATGGATTAAATGCAGAGGAAGGATTTCACTATTTGTCGTGCTGCTGCAACAGTTGCAGCAGCCGAGAGGAGCGTTAAGCAAACAGGTGAGAGCAGCAGTACAGACGCTTGTACTGTCAACGCGTTCGTCCTCATAAAGAGGAATATAACTGTCCACAAAGCAGATCCTGTCGCAGACCAAGGCGGCAGGTCTTTTCTAAAGAGAGTTTCAGGTTAAGCCCACCCGCACCCCTCCTGCTTTCACACTAGGAAAGAGTATAGCTGCTGGAATGGGGTGCGTTCCATTACCAGGCCAGGAGGGTTGTAAAGCACAGGCATCAGGAGGATTGCGTTTGCCCTGCTCTCCGATGATTTATTTAACTCTCTCCTCTCCTGATGCCCAATTTGCACTCCTCTAAGTGACACCTCAGCGCTTCAGCGGCGAGGCCGAATTTATTCACAGCAACAAATGGCACAGAGCAAAACAGAGCGAAGGGAGGCGAGGGCAGGAGAAAAGTCGAAGGCTACAAATGATATGAAAAATACCCTGAACTACGCAGGAGCACCTCTTTTGCAATTTGAGCTGCCTTCAGCAAAAAATACTACAATGGCTGTGAGACATTAAATATTTATAGGGTGTCTTCTGAAGGCTATACGTCCGGGGAAAGCAGTTTGACTTTTTATTGAACTAATATATATTCCCCACACATGCTCGTGGAAGTTGAGGAACATGGCTCATTTTACCAGCCGGACCGAGAGAGAGAGAGAAAGATGAGGATTGTTTCTCTTTCTCCATTGCTGTTTTTCCGCCATTATGTCCGGACACGACAGCTGAGGAGGTGATCATTTTGTTCTTATCCTCAGAGCATAAACATCAGAGCCGAAATGCCAGCGAGAGGGGAAAAAAAAGCTTCCCTGGGAACTTTAAAGCCTCATAAATCTCCTGACTCAATAGTGAAACAGTGAAATAATGAACATTTTATCAAACCCTGCGAGCTTTATATTCCTGGAAGTTACTCAGCTCAACTTATGAAAGTTTGCTAAAAGCCATAAAACTGAGTCCATAGGAGAAAAAACCTTTAAAGGGTCTTTGGCCAGAGGACACCTGAAGAGTGCTGCAGGTGTATCTTTTATGCATACAGAACTTTACTTATTTACTACGTTAACTGAAACATTAAATATCTGCTTCTGTAAAGGAGCCAAAAGCCAAAACGGCCAAAAGTATAAGGACGCCCAAACAGACATCTCGTTCCAAAGCCATGGGCTCTAATCTGCATCTATAACAGCCTGCACCCCTCTGGTTTTTGGGTTTTTACCACACTTTGGAACCTGGTTGCAGGGATTTGCTCCCATTAAGGTGCAACAGGATCAGTGAGGCCCAGCACCGATGCTGGGTGATCAGGTCTGGATTGTTCCAGTTCATCCAAGTGTTGGACGTCAGCGATCAATCTTCGGCCCCAAACTGAGAAAACTTTTTCTTTATGGATCTGGCTTTGTGTGGTGATGTGTTGAAACACAAACCCAACACAAACTGTGGCACAAAGCTGGAAGGAAACTGTTGTCTGCGACATTACTGTGTGATGTTCCCTTCACTGAAACAGGACTGGAGTAAAAGTACACTGAGGTATTTGGACGTGTGTACAAACATGGGATGTTTTTTCCCCTCAAATTAAAAACCCTTTAAGGATTTTCCCTGCACACATCCACAAACAGGACTACAGGCAGGAGAAGAGGGAGAATATCTCTCAGTTTTGTTGATTTTTTCTCCTCTATTACATCCAGACACGACAACGGAGGAGGAGATAAACATCAAGGCTGTGAAACGTCGGGGGAAAAGAAAAGAAAATGCTCAAAGGCGGCGAAACATTAAAGCACCGTCCGTCTCCTGACTCAACAATGAAACAGGACGTGTTTTCTCCCTCTTCCTTAAGTCTACTTTCTCTGAAGCCACATCCAACCCCTGAAAGAAGAACCTGTCTGCGCCACCATCATGTTTATTTCTGCCTTCATCCCCACGCAGGTGCTGTGCTCCTCTTCATTCACACGGACGCTCTCATTATTCTGCCACATATGCAAGCGTGTGCCTCCTATAGAACAGAAGACTGTTTGGACTTTAAACGAGGAAGTAAACAGTGCGGGTGATCAGCGGCGAGGGAGAAACACACTTCCTGTCACACTTTAATTGGAGCGGTGAGATGAGGAATGGCGGCTTCTCCCGCAGAGATATTCAGCCATCCATCATCACCTCTTCCACCGAGTGAACTTTAGGGAAAAAACTTCATTTTCCTCCTCTTCCCCTCATCTCTCCGTGGATCTGCTCTCTTCTCTGCTGCTTTCCCCTTTCTGTCCCTGTCTCATTGTCCCTCTGACTCTCACGTCCCGTCTCATTCGCATTCTCTCTTTCAGCCACAGGGTATTCGAGTTTCATTATCAGATAAAATGTATTCAAAGTGGGAGGCAGCCAGAGAGGAGAGGATGGAGAGATGGATGGATGCATGGCAGCCTGGTCAGAAATCACCTGAGGCGCTCTGTGTGTGTGTGTGTGTGTGTGTGTGTGTGTGTGTGTGTGTGTTTGTCTATGCATATTTACTCAAAATTGGCATTCATGCCTGTGAGCATGATCGGTTTCTGTGACGGTGTGTGTGTGTCCTGCATGTTTGCACGGAGAATATTAGCGTGTGTGTGTGTGTGTTTGTGCCTGTCAGCGTGTGCACTTCCTCCCTCCCATATTCCCTCTGTTTATACATATTATTCTAACACACACAGAGTCTCATCTATGCATTAATCATGGGTCAGAGCACCCTGAGAAACATACCTCTGTATCTATGCATGTATGTGTGTGTCTATCTGTGTTTCAATGTCACCAAATCATACACACACACACACACACACACACACAAAAGCGCCGCTATATATCCTACAAACAAATACTGAGTGTGTGCATCACAGCCGGATGCGTCTCCTTCCTCTGTGCCATAGAGCTCCGTTATTCCAACACATCAGTGCGCCGCACTGTTGTTGGACGCTGGTTTAGGAAATGACTGAGACTTTAAAACACTGAAACTTGAGCTGCATGTGAGCCGTGTTTAAAGATGTCTAAAGGCTGAGAGACAGACAGGAAGCTTCACTCAGGGACTTTCAAATTGTTGGTCTTTTAATGGGATTTTTCTATTAATTCTATTGAATTTCATCCATCGAAGTGATGAAATCACAGACTGTTCACTCTTTCCCTGGCGGTGCAGTCATGAATGGATTTGAATGTTTCATTGAAGTTAAGTGTTATTTATTGGCCTTTAGGAACTGCAAGCCAGAGATCTGAAGGAAGATTCAGGAATAATGAAGGTATGAAACCAATTACTGGACTTAAATCTGACACACTGTGGACGGAGGAGCCTTTGACGCATCAGTTTGACCTAAAAGGTAAAGAAAAATTCCTTCAGGTCAGCTGAACGATGCTTCATCCGCCATGTGGAAAAGAGCGAAACACACGTTTTTCTACAATATGCGAGTGAGCTGGGCCTGCAGTGAATTAGTAAGCAGAACCTTGAAGGGCTTTCCAGGCCAGCTTTGACTGACGGGCGGACATGACAGGCTGGCAGCTTCCTGACTGCAGAGGGACAGAAATCAATAGCAGCCATACGGCGACAGAGAGGAAGTGACTGGAGCTTTATTCCACTGGATTACTGCAAGGTAGTGATGCTGCAGAGTGTGTGTGTGTGTGTGTGTGTGTGTGTGTGTGTGTGTGTGTGTGTGTGTGTGTGTAAAAAAGGACAAAACACAGAAATGTGGGCAGTCTCGTGTGTGTGCGTTTGACTGTTTGTGTGCACGAACACGAGCGTATGTGTTTGCTTGATCCTTCCTGTTTGTTGTTTGCATGTTTGTTTGCCTGAACGTGTGTTTGTGCAGATGGACTGTTTGTAGTGTGAGTGTGTGTGCGTGTGCGTGTGTGTGTGTGTGATGGTCATCTGCTCAATAAATCAGTGTGTGATTTAACAATGTGTCGTGATGCTCCGCTGTGAGCTTGATGCTTTTAATCATCTTGAGAGGAAGGTAGGTAGTCATGTGAGATTAGTGGACACACACACACACACACGCACGCACGCACGCACACACACACACACACACACACACACACACACACACACACACACACACACACACACACACACACACACACACACACACACACACACACACACAATACGCCCACTCACCTCATCCCTCAAACATTTGCATGCACTCTCAGCCTCACTGATAAAACAGGTGGATTCAGTATCATCGTGCCTCTTTTCATGTTTCAGATGTTACAAATGGAAACCAAAAGGTTTCATGATTTAAATATTGTGTTCCTGTTGCAGCACTCAGGCCACCATGAGCACAACTCCTACTTTATCTTTTATTTTCATTTACACCCTGCGTTATTTTGCCTCTGCGTGGGATAAGAGGGTGTAAGAAACAGATGGATGAATTTTCACTTTGAACTTTATATTAAGACAAAATGCTCATTAGCGACGCTCAGTATGTCGGCCTTGATCTTCTGTCAGTGATGTGTCGAACGTGACTGATCTGGACGTGTGCACAGAGTTTTCATGCATCATGTCTCGTGTTGCGGTGTCGTTTGCACACACGTGCGTGGATTTGGTGTCAGATGGGTGAATTTCAGCCACCGGCTTCTTGCACCACCTCTGAAACTGGATGTCTGGTCTGACTTTACCTCTGAACTTTAATCAAAAGCTGCATTTCAGCTACGTAAGTGTTTCACTGATTTTGTGTGTATGCTCTTTAAACCCCTCCCTAAGGACTCTGAGGTGGATGTTGTGACTTCCTGCCCCCCAGCACTGGTTTCCTTTAAGCAACACTTTTCTAACCCTAACCGTGTTGATTTTCCTTGTAAAACTTAACCAGACTGTAACTAAAGAGGTGCAGAGGAACATTCATATGAGCCGTGTCTGGAGGGCATTGACAAATGGCTTGTTTTGTCATGTGTGGATGAGGATTTATTGGAATTTCTTTAGCTGAGGAAAGCCCTGCAATCACACCCAAGTGTTTCCTTTCTACAGGCCTGCGCAGACATATTGTACTCTTTAAAATAGGCCACTCGGATGGGCATTAATCTGTATAAGGGGATATTCTGCTTTGCATTCTCTGAAACCACTCTGTGCTCCAGCCTGCAGTAAACATTTTGCAGTGCTGGCTTTCTGCAGCACCGTGCAATCACATTATAAAGGTGTTCTCCATGAGACAGGCCACTTGGATAAGCATAAATCTACATAGCAGCAGGTTTTTTTTTTTTTTAGCTCTCAATATAAAGTAAAGTAACGGCAATATGCTCCAACCTGCAGTCGTCACATTAAAGTGTCACCTCTTGAAGCACTATGCAATCATATTACAAAGCTGTCCTCCATGAAACCGGGCACTTGAATGAGCATAAATCTGCAGAGACAGATTGAATCCTCTGGCCTCTTGCACGGCACCGAGGGGGAAGGAGAGCCCGGATTCTGTTAGCAGACAAATATCCCCTGGCCTAACATTAATCTGCATAAAGCTGCGGTGCGAGGAGGTGAGTTGTGTGTAATATGTGCTGAACATCTCACAACAGAAGGAGCGGCGCAGAGGCTCTAATCAGGAAGAACGGCTGCCGTCGACGGCGGCCGTGGCGAGGCTTCGGGCCCTGACCTGCTGACTGGATTCTGCTGAACACGCTGGAAGAGAAATCTCTCTCCCTCCCTCCCTCCCCCCTCGCTCTCCTCTCTCACCTTCCTCCTACGTCTCGTCCTCCATGACGGCTTTCGAGTGTGTGCTCAGCTTCAGGTGCGTTTGATTCATTCGCCTTTGCGCTGCTGTTGTTTTGTTTCCTGTCTTCATCCTCTCTCTTCCTTTCCTTTCCTTTGCTCTCACTTGTTTCCTTTCCTTCCCCTTTGCATTCTTTTAGTGTCTTATCTTCTTCTTCTTTAACATCCTTTTTCCATTTCGCTTTCCGGTCTCCATCTTTCCTTTGATGTACTCTCATCCCCTTCACTGTCCTTTAATTGAGTTTGTTTTTAACAACCCCTCATAATTTCATTTTCTTTCATTTCTCTTTTCTTTTTCTTCATTGCCCATTTCTTTCCTTGCATTTGCCTTTCCTTTGCTTTCATATCCTCCCTTCCCCCCTTTTCTCTGCTCGCTTATTACATCTTTCCTCTCCTCCTTCTACATTAAGCTAATCTTTTTCCCTTCATGTCTCCTCTGCTGTCCTCCCCTTTTCTAAAACTGGCATTTCCACCAAAGTTGTCTGAAGCCGGCCGGCTCTGTAGATTAAAGAGATGAGCCTGCACGCTTCTTTGTGCTTAAAATTAGCATTATCATTTGCGATGACAGCATGCATGTCAATAACCATCAGTACAGAAAAAGTGAGGGTCCCACTGAGGATACTGGAAGCAGATCAAGTCAAAGCACAGAGAGGAAATACAATACTTTTGATGAATTTCATCAAGATCCATCTAATTGATTTTTTTATATTGAAACGATGTCAGATTCTTACCTAAATATTCTTTTTTTTTAATCGTAAACTACATGATTAGCATACTCGCTAAAATATGTTAGCATGTAAACATCTTAACATTAGTATCAGTAACATTATCTTTTTCTCTCTTTAGCTAATGGCTAAGGTTAGCTGAGCTGATTGGTATTATGCTCCAAACCTGGGAGTTTTCAAGAGTAAGAAAATGTCTGGGACAATGTGAAGACGTCAAATCTTTAAGCAGAGACCAGAGGAAACATCTACATTAAAAGGGATTAGTTAGGGTTTAGTATTTCTTATCTCAACATGTGGCGGACTTTTCCATGTTTTTAACAAAATAAAAGGCGTAGCCATCTTAGCATTAACAACGACAAAAGATAAATTTAGGTTGATATCGGTGTAGCCCAAACCCTTCATTTATTTACACGCTCATCTGACTGTACAGCACTACTGTGCAAGTCCTCTAGTTTTCCATTAGTTCACACAGTGGACTTACATCTCTTTAAAGTCTAGCTCTAGAACTGAATTGTAGAAATTACAAACATTCATATTTTTGCTGTCATTTCCTGATAAAGCCTCAAGTCACTACTAGAAATACTGTGTTATGACATGAAGACTGACAGTCTCTTCCCTCGAACACATCTCTGAACTTCTTCAGCTATAATTCTCCCCCTCTTATTTGAACATTAAAATGAGAAATTATTTCTTATTAGCTCTGCATTTTTTCTCCCCTCCGCTGAGCCAGTGGGTAAGTTATGCATCGCAGCAGCCTGGAGGCAGACGGGCTGCTGCCTGCTAATATAAAACGCTGTCTCCTGTGAAGCTGACAGTACTGGCCAGCAGAATAAGCTCAGGAGGTAATTGGGGTCTTTAGTCTGCAAACCAACAGAGTCTATCTCAATAGCATTAGTCACCCAGAGTAATCAGACACAAAAGGATCATATCTGCAGTGCTGCGGAGAAAGACGCTGCTAAAGTTGAATTTTTGTTTCACTCTTCTTAAAGCGCCCGAGTCAACCTTTGAGCACTGGGACCTCCAGTGTTTCCTCAGCATTGTTTCTACACTCACTGAGGAATATTCTTTCAGCTGGAAACACTAAAATAAGCTTTACTGTGTCTGGCAGCACAGCCCCAAAACACTGCCCAGTGCATCACCTCAGCTTTTTGCTCCGTCACCAACAGTAATTGCCTGGAAAGACCTGCAGCACTAATTGCAGGATGAAGCCCTGCGTGGATCTGTGTGTGCACACTGTGTGGAGTGTGTAGGGGGGGCTCTACCACGGCTTCCTCTCTGTGCATGTAAATCAGGGCCACACACACATTAGTAACGACTGACAGGAGCCACTGTGCAAAGGGCCTGCTGCGCTACGAGCGTTAGCATGTTAGCTAACGGGCCAAATGGGCCGAAAGAGATTCTTCAACACAGAATAAATGGAGGAGGTGTTACAAAGCTAATCTGTACTGTAAAGTACTCTGTTATACTGTACTTGGCTGTATTCTGATGTACTGTACCATATTATACTTTACTGTATTCTAATGTACTGCACTACATCATATTATACTCTATGTTAATGTTCTGTACTAGATTTTGCTTTATTTGACTGTATTCTAATGTAGTGTTACTGTATTATACTATAATGTACTGCATTGTACTTTTACGCATTACCTCATTATACTGTACTTTATGATACTGCACTTCACTTTAGTGTTATGTACTATGCTATACTATTCTTTACCACACCAAAGCTGTGATAGTGTTTTACATTACGCTATACTTTGCGGTACTATATTACATTATAGTATACTGTACTGTACTAGAAAAACTGTACTTTATTATGCTGTAAAATACTATTACATGCTGTACTTCTGAACCACAACATACTATCGCTGCAGTGTACTTCACTGTTTTGTGCTATAATATTGCAATATTATATGTCGCACACAGTAAATATACTATATACTGTACTGTACTGGACTACTCTACAACTATACTACCCTGTCCTATTTTTGTTGTACTATACTGTACATACTGCACTGTACACCATGTGATACTACAACCCTGATTCCAAAAAAGCTGTGACGCTGTGTAAAACATAATTAACGCAGCATGTCGTCTTGATGTTTTACACAAAGTCCCAACTTTTTGGAATCAGGATCAAAAACTTTCCTACTACCCACTATGCTATGCTATGCTATGCTATGCTATACTATACCTTAAGACACACATTTAATGAAAACAAAGGCCCGGTCAGTCCTATGTGTGCTTGCAGAGTTTTGGAAAGATGCCCAAAAGCTGTTCTATGAGAAACCTTCAGCTGGTTTCGTTTCTCTCTGCAGAACACAATGAGGACCCAAATGCAATTTCGGGTGAAACAACTGAGCTTAGTAAAGGTTGTGCTGAGTCAGGATCTGTGGTAACATTAGCTCCCAGCTGTCAGGTACAGTAGCTGATAGGTGACACAGAGGGACTGAACAACACTACACACATCTTACTACACACTTGAGTTACTTCACCTACAGTTGTCCAGTATGTTGTAAGAGTAAAAATGAAGTGTATGCAGCACTATATGTACTCTGTCTAAATGACGGTTCAAACGCTGCAGAACAGCTTGTAAAACATCGACGCTCAGTCTCGTCATGTTGCACCAGGAGTCACCATATGTCACGTCTAGGCTTACACATCAACTTTAATCAAGTGCAAAAAATGCATTTTTAAAGTTTTTCTGACCAGCAGAATGATGCGAGGTCACACACAAAGTTAAAAAGAAGCTGAGTGTCGGCATTTGCCTTCACGAGGGAGACAAAAAGCATCACTTTCCCAGAGAAGGCCTTGTTTTCCCAGACAGAACTGACAGTTTTATGGTAAGGAATCAGGTGTACTTGAGTCTGGGACAGAAAGCTTAATATCTGCCGTGCTGGAAAAAGTAACTGAACAATTCTGTCCAACATGTTTTGCCACTAATGGAACAATTATGCGCGACATTAAGGGAGAAAAGTGTCTGTGTCAACACAATTAATTAAGCTTGAAATATTGCTGATGTTTGACAAATACTTCTATGCTTTAACTGTCAACAGATGTTCTACAGTGATTTCTACACAACAACATTTTTGCCATTTTTAATTGACATAAGTTAGAACAATGCAAGGAAATCTCCACATATGCAAACCAAAAGCTTCCCTGACAGTTTTCTCAACATTTGGAAAATGCCTCATCATCGCATGAGACAAACACAAAACCAAGGTGAGGGAAGAAAAGAAGAAGAAAAAAAGAAAAGAAAGGGAAAAAAAGAAAAGGAAAGTACCTTTCTTGTGAGTAGCTTCATTTTTGGAGCCTTTGGGGTCTAATAAAAAAAAGATCAGAATTAAACACAGCATATTCTAACAACACGTTACCAACTATTCGTTGTTTGTCCTCGTTAAGGAAAACAACCGCTTTGTCTACCAAGGAGCGAACAAGACAGCAAGGCTCGATTATCTAAGGTGTCGCACTGCTGCCAACACTCAGCGGGGGTGAGTGTATGGCAGTGGGGGAGACTTAGGAGGGGCAGGGAGGAGGAGGGGCAACATACTGTGAAGGCAATAGCAGGAAGGAGGGATGCACGAGTCTGTAGAGGAACAATCTACTGCCATACTGCAGCGGGCAGGAGAGGAGAGGCGATGCACTGAGATGAAGAGGAGGAGGAGGAGGAGGAGGAGGAGGAGGGGGGTTGCAATGCAGTTCTGTCAAGAGGAGCTGAAGTAAGACTAGCAAAATGCACTACAGGAGATGCAAGAGGCCAGAGAGAAAGAGGAGAGAGAGGAGGAGGAGGGCGGGGAGAATGCAAAGACTACATGTCAAACCGGCTTCGTTTAGATTTTGCCTCATTCGGCCTTTGAGGAAATTTTTTTTGTTGTTCTTATCTTTTGGGCAACAGGTTGGTGGTGAGTTGCATATTCCAGAACGACTTGACTGACTTCCAAATGAAATGAACCGGTCTAGTCACAAATTTCTCAAAATGGATTCTTTGTCCCTCGCAATAATTCAACTCCTGCAGAAGAAATGGAGCTGTAACCCCGCAGGAATGGATAAATGATCCTCAAATCTGAAATGAAACTCTACTTCGTTCTTCAAATGGGCGCCATTAATTTGAAGTCATTTGGCTGAAATGGAGCCCATCGGAATGACAAAAGGTTCTACTTCCACCCCCCAAAAATGTAAATCTTCAACTTCTTCAAAATGGGCCACATAATTTCATTCGTCCCGCAGAGAGGGAACTTTTATTCTCCAAAGAGGTTGATTTATAGTAGAAAAATGCCGACCTGCTGATGTCTAGGAATTGGAAGTTAAGGCCAAATGATTCATTGTTTCGCAGTGACGAGGCCTTTTCCCCTGTTCACTCTGAGAAAGACGCCGTCTGATCTAAAAAAGACTGAGTCCCATGTATCATTGAAGATCAATGCAAAGAAAGTTCAAGCGAGTACAAGAGGCAAAGACGTATTTTACTGTCCTTTGATCAGCAGATACTCAACCAACCCCACAACACGCAACCTTTCACTCTTTAGGAAGAATACGCTCACATGACTCCTGCACATGTCGCTTCTTTCTGAGCTGAAACTCCTTTCTAGGATGCAGTAATGTCCTCGAATGAGCAGCGTGCAGCTCATTGTGACCTTCAGACTTTGAAGGGTTTCGCAGCAAATGACAATCACATCTGTGTGCTTGACAGCAAATCTATTTCTTTGCAATTAATCGGGAACAGAAGTTAGAAATGTCACCACGTAGCCTTTGATTGTCATCCAAATGAACAGCTTCATTTTCCTCCAAAGACTCTAAACTATGAGCAGAGGCCAAAAAAACGTCCTCCTGCTACATACAGAGGAGCTTTTCTCCTTTCATAGCTCAGATTTGTTGATTGATGTCCTATTTTGCGTCCGAACGACACTGAACTGAGTAAACTGGGCCCGGCCTCCTTTGCTGTACTTGACAACTGCCATTGTGAGGGATTGCGACTGCGCCGAGTAGAAGTCTGGGAGCGATATTGTAATCTGTCATTGTCAGCCTGAAAAAAAAAAGGGAAATGGCTCCTAAGATAGATGGAAAGTATTCGTCGTGACCATGAACTGTTGTAGACAGGTGACTTAAACTCTATAATCTGCCTGAATCCATGAAAGGCAATTTTTCCTCCCTCCTCTACGCACGGCAATCTCTCTGTGTCAGGGCTAAGCCCGGGCTTAGCCCCAGCGTCAGGCAGCCTGTCGAACATCTGAGCACCTGATCCTGGCATTAAAACCACAGCAGCTTTGGTTTTTGGGCTTTGCTTCGCTGGCAGTGAGGATCTCATAACGCGAGCTAATTACTAGCACTGTGCAGAATCAATTCTCCTGGCTTTGCAGGGGAGGTGTGAAAACAAAAAAGCCTCGCCTTTATGTTAGAAAACAAAGTTTTTTTTTAAAATGAGTACAGGGATTTTCCTGTTTGCTGTACTCCCAGGCTGCACGATTACACCCGTCTGCAGAGCCTGAAAACAGCAGCTTACCGCCTTCGTGATTGTGTCGCAGTGGTAAACAATTATGTGTCAACCTCTTCATCAGGTCTTTTCCGCTGATAGGGTGGGCTTAAACCTTTTTCCTCAAGCTGGTAATTAGAGGTGTGATGGGATTCCACAGGAGGACTGAATGGCCTTTTATAAAGCAGTATTCCCCTCCTTATAAACTGATTAGCCATGGACCAGTGGACTGCAGAGGGGGGAAGACAGAGTAATGTAGCCGTCAACCGTTCTTACACATCCCAGATTAGCTTTGCGTCGCCTCTAGCTAAAGAAGCTCCACGTTTCTTACTATCTTTAGATCAAGAAGAAACTATAACGATGTGAGGTATTTATAGCAAAGTGTGTGACTGACGAGATACGGAGTTCATTCATTTTGACAACACGGCTCATTTGGCAGGGCTTTAATTATCAGCTCGTTCATTTCTCTTTCAGCTCTTGATAATATACAGATTTCAACTGATACTTTTGGCTGCACGAGTGCAAACATCTCTGCTTCATTTCATTTGCCCGCTCGCCCCCCCACCCTCCTATCAGTCTCTCTTTCAGTCCGTCTGGAGTGCCCTCGTACGTTTGGCTGCCTTTTGCTATTACCCTGTTCAATATTCCTCTCTTCGCTGCCCTTGCCGTTCCGTCTCCTCCCACTAGACGTTGAAGCGTGATCAATATTTTTGTCATAACTCAGGGGAGAGTCACCTCTGCGATGACATTAAAATTCCTCATTCTGTGCAATATAGTCCCCATCCAAATTTCCTGGCTTGGAAAGGATAGGGCCATTACTTAGAATGCTAAAAGAGCCACGAGACCTTCCTCTGGGCAAGGATGTCCCTTCACTCCAGCAGATTTCTGCGTTTGCATCCTTGTAGAAAGTGGCTCTCGAAACATAAAAATAAGAGGAGGAGGGAGTACTGTAGATATTACAGTTTGTATCTCAGAGCTGCTTATTCATGTCTGCTGCAAGTGTTATACATAACTGAGCAGTACTGTAGCCCACTGGGAACTGTGTTAGCATCAATATTCTGGCGCTAAGCTAGTGGAAACTTATTCTGTGTTTGCAGCGTGAGGCCCTGAATTGCACTTTTACTATCTGCAGTTCTGGTGTCGTAAGCAATCCAAGTCGGTTAGCCATTTGCAAGGCTACCTTCCTTCCCTCCCTTGCTTCACCTCTCCCTCGAATACCCTCCCCCTCCCCGACCCATCCGTTCTTTCCCCACAGCCATTCCTCCATCCCACGCTCATTACCTTATGCCCATTAATCCCATTAAGTAGCCATTAAACAAGTGCTGATAACACCAAATGAACGTCAAGCTCCGACAGCTAATAACTACAGTCCCACCTCGGCATGATCAAGGAGAAAAGGAGGTGCAGAGGGGAACAGGGAGGGTGCAGTACAACACAAGTGCAGCATAGAATAGTATAGTATAGCATTGTGTAGTAACAAGTACTCCAGCTTTGGAGAAAAGAAAGAGGAAAAGAGAGGAGGGGGAGACAGGAGGAAGCCAAACATGTAAATATACTGCCGTTCTTCGTATATTTACTCATGTCCACTACTTCAGACCAGAAAGAGGGTGTCATTCAGCTCAGAGCCAAAGTGACACAGTGGTGGATTCTCAGCAGAGGATTTTTTACACTGATCATCACTGGGGTTTAAGAGCAGAGAGAAGGAGGGAGCTTTGCCAAACCAACCGTGGGAGCAGCATGAAATAAAGGATCGTATCTGAAGAAGCAAACCCCAGCTAAGGCAGCTACAGTGGATGTTCCAGAGAGCTGAAGAAGAAAACCTGCTGAAGTAGACCCGCACAACCACTGGACGCGTTCAGGGTCTTTCCAGGCACTGATTCCTGTCTCGTGGGGGGGGGGGGGGACAGAGGTGGTGAGGGAGGGGCGGCGGCAGTAGATAGCTGGCTCGTTCAGAAACTTGCTCGCGGTCGTCGTCCTCGTTGCCGCTCGGCTTGAGTGATGAGGACGGACAAGGTTATGGCGGAGAGGGAGAGGGGAGTTGCAGCTGTAGCCTGTACCATTCATCAAGTGCACACACACGCGCAAGAGGAATCACACAAACACTCTTACAGCATGTGCAAACACACACACAAACACACCTTTCCCTCGCTGGCTCGCTCTGTAAGTCTTATCTCTCTCTCTCATGCTCACACACTAATTTATCTCTGCAGCACCATGTGGCCATTCATTACGAGGGGCTAGCTGATCAGAACGGCCTGCTGTTGTGTGCTACTGCATCTCCCCGTCCTCACTGTTGAGGAACTCTTCTTCCTCTATGAGCTCCACTGCCGCCTGCATGGCTGGTCAACTGAGTCAAAGTCCAATTTGTCTCACAAATCAGTGGGATCAGTAAACAAGGCTGGAATACAGAGGCGGCCCGAGGAAAGTCAAAGGAGAGGGGAGGGGAGAAGATGAATGGGCTGATCACTGCACTAATGACCTTGTCTTTCATCCATGCAAAAGGAAAATGGAAAAGACTAGACAATAAAAAACACTCAGGAAGGGATGAAGGAAGGACGGCAGGGCAAAAAGGAGAAATGTGAGATGCAAAGTTGATAGAAAAGGCAGAAGGCAGGAACAAATGAATGCATCGACTACATTTAAGGGAAGGACACAACTCAAAAATGACTTGATTACAGTAAGAAAAAAAGAGGAATACGCTGGTAAATGATGGAAGAAAGATTTATGGGATAGAAAGCAAAGGTAAAAAGCAAATGCTGAAAGAAAATGAACTGATTAGTGAAGGACGAAAAGGATAAGAATATGCAGGGTACAGAAAAAAGGGACAAAACAAACAAAAAAAAGAGCAGGGAAGGAATCAAAACATGAATGAATCAGTGAACGAGGGATGGAAGAGAGGAGTCGACGAATGCAAGCAGGAAGAGGGAATGAAAGAGTGAATGAAGTCATGGATTATAAATGGCTCGTCCCGAATGTGTCAGGAGTGTTTGCCCTCTTCTCTCACCGATGGAAGGACCTGCTAAATCAATCGGAAGCTTTTTGCCCACACAGTGGACCCCCGGTCATGATCAGTGTAATTTCCTCTCATGCTGGCACATTCGTAGCTTCCGGCAAATCTCTTCCCTCTCCTGTTTCCCTCCCCGCCCTCCATCCCTGTGGCTGCACGGCAAAATTAGCAGGGCCGGCGCTGATTTGATGAGGTGTGTGTGTGAACTGTGGAGGTGGAAGAGAAGAGAAATCATCTTGCATTTAGCAACAACTAGCTATGCTGAAGTTAAAACATTCCCCTTTCCACTATCCTGAACTGTCTGCAGGCCTAAACATGCCGACATTCAAGAGGGAGTTCTACAATCAGGTTTCCTGTGTTTTCGGCCCATTTTTATTTTCTTATATGTGATCAAAGCTTATGGTGGAGGTTCATGAAGGCTGTTTGACATCACATGATTTGTTCCAAACCCCTCAGCGCAGCATACGGACACATCATTTTCATCTCTTGTTCAATTCAGAAAGAATGGCGGCCCCCACACACGCTTTAGCTAATAACTTGCAAGTGGACAAGCTAGCTGGCAAACTTACTAGCTAATGAGATTGGCGACTAGCAAACACGTTCACGGCCCAGTATTTACAAAGTAGGGCTGACGAGTGAGAGCTGAGTGAAAGTGAGAGCTGGTCTTTTCCTTGAGTAGGCTACATGTAGTTCATGACATCCATCAACTCTGACGGGCTAGCCTACAACACAGCGGTTGCAAGAAAGCAGGTCGAAGCTGGGTCAGAGCCAATGAGCATCTTCTGACTTATGTGCATGTGAGTTGACTTGGAAATCATCAGCAAGCAGGTTGACATTGTTCTCCAGCTGCTAAGTTTGCTAGTTCATTAGCTAGATAGTTTGTAAGCTAGTTGGTTCAACTGCTAGATAAAAAGGTTGCTTGCTAGCGAGTTACCTTGCTCACTAGCAAGCTACATTGCAAGCTAACTACTGGCGCCACCGTTATTTCTGATGTGTCAAATGTGAATTAAAAAGAGTGAATAATGATTCTGAGCAAACGCTGTGACATCAAACTGTCATTGTGAACCTCTCGGACTGCGCTCCAAGAAATCTACAGTTCAGACACGTTTCAAGTCTTTCGGTGTTCTAGAACTGTTCTAACATGGTATTTCATTTTCTGTTGTCCAATACCTAATCTATTATTATTATTGATATTTTATCATTATTCTTATACCAGACTAGGCCTCTCAAACAGGGCATAGAGGTTTTTACTAATTACACAGCAGATAGACCTAAAATTCTGCAATTCAACAGTAAATTAAACTCTAAAAGTTGTCCCACAGTCCAGTAGCTGTTACTATATCGGCTGACTGATAAACATTTGAAAACTGTTGCACAAGTGCAGTCCTCCATTTTGCCTCCCCCCTGCCCAACATGAACACTTCATTGTTCCTTTTCCCCCCAGAGCTTATTAAGAAGCAGAGCTGTCAAGCTGTTTATTTCATGAATGTGATTAATGCAGTGGCGTAGTTAGCTGGTAGGGGACACACACACACAAAAAAAGAGAAACCGTATGAATGAGCCAGTTGCAGAGCTCACGCTACGCCGCTCTGTCGACCTGACAGCCATGACAGAGTCTGGAAATTCACATCGGGTCCCGTCTGCTAACAATGGCCCCTGACACAATTAGCTCAGCAGATTACATAAAAGATGTGCTCATCCTCCTGAGCATGTGCATCTTCATCACAGATTGCTTTGGTACACATTAAACCAACGGACAAAAGTAAAAGAAAATATCATACCTGTTTGAGAGCATTAATTATTTTTAGACTCATTTTCTTTCTGATGAATTTTGAAAGCTCTGTGACGTCAGCTGGAGGATTGTTATCATTATATTCATGACTAACACACTGCCAGAGAGTACTTTCATCTACATTTAACTTTTTTATTACATCACATTAGAAGAACGGAAAAAACATAAAAGCCATAAATTCAAATAACTGTCATGCCGGCCTGTTTAAATCCTGATTTCTAAAGGTCAATGCAGCACTAGTCGCAGTAAATCACGCTGGATTGTTGCCAACCAGAGCTGAGGAGAAATCAAATTAAAAAAAACAGAAATGGTCTCCAGAATTGACTCACGCCGATGCCTCACAAAACACCCCAACAAATTCTTGGCGGGTCAGGAAGGACGAGCAGTTTCAGCTGTTTTGCAGCCGCGGCAGGTTTAATAATACACACTTAGTCACGGAAAAGCCCCTCCCAGTTCTATCTCGCATGAGCTGAGATATCCCTCTTACAAAGATCATCATATAATGGGTTATGCCATTATGGGCTCAGCAAAAAAAGAAAAAAAAAGCTCCATGGCAGCATTCATAAACATAAGCTGTGGTTCACTGCTGCACATTCTCGCAGTCTGTCTCCCTGTGTGTTCAGTGTACAAAATATTAGGACACCCGCAGATTTCACCGGAAAAATCTACTGTAAAGATGAAGAGGAGATGCAACAGCCAATCAGTAACAAGATACAGTACATCATCCCTCCAGGTTTCATCAGTTCACAGGGACGCCGTCAGGCCTCTGCGACCTCTGACCCTCTGTTTGGTTTAGCCAAAATCAGACCAGCAGTGTATGAAATTATTACATCCGAATAAGAAAACACTACAAAAAATGCACCTAGGATTGTTGATAGTGAAGAAAATTTGCCAATCCAAAGGTCACAATTTGGAAAATATTGACCTCATCTGCAATTCTGGGTTTGAATTTGAGCTCACAGATACCACTGCTCTGATTTTAATAAAACTTGGAGGGAAAAAACATGTACCACTCCCTGCTGATTGAACCAAAGTCCATCCCAAGAGCAACTTCAAGTGACTGCAACAGCAGAATCAGCTTTACTGCTCAGATCGAAAGGCGTCAGGAAGCTTGTCAAGTTATCAGTTTTTAATTTGAAGACGAGAGCACAGAGGAAGGTGGAATATCACAGGGCTGCTAATGTTTTGTACACTCAGAACACACAAATGACCTGACGAATTAAAAATACGGCAATAGAAATTACTCACATCCATTCTGGAAACTAAGATGTGTCAGTGTTTAACATGCAACAAGGCTCAAAAGTAACATCAGTGACATCAATTCACGTTCACAAAGTGAAGCTCAGGCCAATCCCACGTTTTGTTTCCTTGAGATTTCCCCACTTTCCAATTGCTTCAAAATCATTTTGGTACGATGCTGCATGATTATTTTAAACTTGTTGTATTATTCATAGGCGTGAATGAATATGCAGGGTTGCCCCAGTTTTCTAATGTCATACAAACTTATTAATGTCCAGACTGTGCTCCTAATGTGAGGAAGTTTAATATAGAAACCTCTGACATGTGTCTTTATGGGTGCTTCCATTCAGGGAGAGGTTACTAAATATTGTAATATCATCATCACCAACATCATCATCATCATGAAATCAAATTTAGCAGCACGCTTGTGGGAGAGAGGCACATTACCTTGACCACCAAAACAAGCACTCAGGATATTGTGTGGACACCAAGGAATGTAGCCAACTAGCACCACGATAACTAGAGATCCTAAAATATCTTAATGGGAACTTTCTGATTGGGGCTAAATGCGCCTTTTTGTTTTTTTGTTGAAGAAAAACCAAAAAAGGTTTCTGGGTCAAACACTTATGGCCTAATTCTGTCGTCAGCATGTTGAGCAATGGGCAGAATTACCTTTGTTCCACACTGCAAAAGGCAAATGAAAGAGATCGACAAATTGAGAACAACAAAAAACAATGAGATGATTAAACACAAAGCAACAGAATTTTAGTAACACACGTGTTAATCGACTTTTCTTCTCTTCTCTTTGATAAAACAAATGGATACAAACCTTTCTGGGCGATAACCTCGGCTAAACTCTTGAAAAGGTATTTAGAGAAGGTGATGAAATGCAGAGACACATTACCAGGATTTCTTGGGATATTCTTTGGCTACATTCCTGTCTTATCCGACTGAGTCTTGGTGGCAGCTCCTACCTTTAAAATTCGGTCGAATTCTGGCGTCGTAACCCGAAACTTTGCCCATGAGTTTGTCCAGGAACTCGGAGGGCGGCATCGGGGAGGCAGCTTTCCTCGCTGCAGCTTCTTTCGACGCTGCCAAGCTGGAAGACAGAGAGGTAAATGTGATTAGAGAAAGATGCAAAGAGAGAAAGAGAGTGATGTCTGCAGTGCTGCGATCTGAACTTTTGTGAGACTGCTGAGTTTTGCATCCAAAACAGTTTATCATCTGCAGCGTTACAAGCACCCAGGAGAGAAAAGGGCCAAAGGTTAAAGGTCACAGTCGCCTGACAACAGATGGATGGTATAAATGTGCTCTCTGGACAAAACTGCTGCGTTGGTCCTTCGCTTAAATGGCTCAAAACAATCTTGATTTACATTAAAGATGTCAGGAAACAAACACCTGAAGTCTTGGAAATCACATTTCATTGGTGGCCTGTTGCTGCACAGTTTCACTCAACTGTCCCGTCTTATCAAACCACCTTTCTCTCTCTAACCAATCACTGCTTCACACTGAACACCGATCCTTAATGTTTCATGTCCCATCCCTGCAGAACATGGAAATACAAGTTACGATGGGACGATGGCTGTACAGAGCAGAAGTGTCACCTCACAGTTTGAGGGAGTGAACCTGAAAGTTAAGTAGGTCGTTTGCTGATTTGTTGTGTTCATATGAGTCATGTGGGAATCAGTGCGGAGCTGGTGAGACCGGAGGAAGACGATGTTTGTTTTGGAGGCTTCGGGACACTGTTTCCTTTAACCTGAGGATAAAATACTGCAGCTCATGATCTGACAGCCGCTGAGGCAGGAACCTAAGCGGGAACAGAGGTGTGGGACCACCGACGAACTAAAATCCTGTCGACTTCTTTAACTTCCGGTATTCACATCATGCAGAAGTCAGAATGATCTAAATGTTTTTTTCAAGAGCACATTTCCGCTTTAATTTGATTTCATATTTTCAATACTGTGATGTAACAGTAAGCTGGGATGGTTACGAAAAATACATTTTTTATGCCATGGAACAAACAACGAGGTGACAAAATCAGCGCAACTCAAAGCTCGCTGTGGTAGAAAAATAAGTTTTCCAAACTAAAAAAGATTAAAAAAAGACAAGTTCTAAGTTATCATGAGATGACTCATTTAAATGCAACAGAAATATGTCTGAAATCCTGAAATTTTTCTATCAATTCTCACTAAGATGAACACTGAGAAAATGAATCCTGGAGGTTACTCCTGCACCTGGGCTTCAACGTAGATTATCTTCATTTAATTTCATTTTCTTTTATTTAATTTCATTAAAACTGAATAATTAAAGGTCAGCTTTAACAGTCCATGCTGGCTGGAGTTTCCTTCACTGGTTATTCAAACCAATGCTCTGATTCACTGACAGCTCTGAGTCCTGCAGAGTGCCACATTGATTTTACAATAAGCTCGTGGTATTTGCACCGTTTACTTCTTTACCTTATTAAGGCCATCATGCTCATTAGATGCTCTGTGCATAATGTCAAATCCCCAGTGTGGCCTTTAGCCCACAGACATACAAATACTGCAGCGCTAACAGTCAATAACGATCCACACACATGAACACACACCTTGAACAGAGGTGATGGACTGTTGTCCAAACAGCTTGTGGATGAGAGAATTACTGCCACAGAAAAAAGCTAAAAGAATATCTGACATACATGTGAATACAAGAACGATGAAGGCTCTCTAATTGGCTCCCATGTTACCACCAGAATCAGGATGGACGCACATGTACGCTGCATTGTTGTATACAGTGAACGTCAGTGTCAGATCAATATTCAATACGGTTCATTGCACAGGGAGTCCAGGGATTTAAAGAATTCAGTATTGATTGTGTTTATTATCATGTGAGTGCATCCACAGCTTTAATATGAAGCCACTGTGTGTGAATGTGTAATGTCTAATCAGTAAAAACTTTCCCATAAATAACCTAAATTTCAAAAGGCTTCGTCACTTTGTGAAAACTTCCTTTAATTGTCCCGACTTTCAAAATTGTCCTGATTTTCTAAAAACATCCAAAAAGTCCTCAAAGTCAAGGTCTAAAGCCTAAATAGGTCCTCACAAAGATAGAAGCACAACACAGACTGACAATCTCTCTCCGCTCTTCATTTCTAACATTCAGGCTGATTTTGTTATGACTCACTCATTCATCCAGGTGAAACAGTGATTATCACTGTGCTATAAGCCATGCGAACAGTTTGAAGAGGCAGGTCTCGGGATCTGAAGTGAAACGCTGTGCTGCTTGAAGTGAACTGACAGTGACTTCATTCTGAGCGAGGACTGAGCTGACCCGTGGCCTTACAGTGCAGCAGCATTAGCAGCCACTTGTAGTGCAGTTTGTATTTGATTGCATCATTTCCCGCTGCGCCCGGAGAAAGAGCACGGACAGCAGCGCGACGCGGGCTATAAATAAGCTGCTGGACTGACCCATTTCATCCGACCACAGCTTCACCAGGAGTTGTTTAACCAACAAGACACAGCGAGAACTTTGTGGCCTTTTACAGTCACTGTTACTCCCACAATTAATGCCAGTGATCATTAAATATACTATGTAAGAGGTGGTGGAGTCAGGTTTCCTCTTTTCTACATTAAAAATCAACATTACGCAACAACTGTTTTGTCGACTGGAACTAATTTTAAAAAGAAAAGCAGTTCAATGGGATCATTTATTTATTTATTTATTTATTTATTTTTTCACATTATACCATCTTATCTGCATCTGCAGAATTTCACATTATTCCACTTCTGTTGACTTATTTAAACTCTGCCGGACTCACGTGAGTGATGTCAAACATGTTAGGATGAATTTCCAGGAAGACGTCTTGGTCATTATTTATGCAGGTTTATGTGAGGGCGCAGCCACAAAACTACCCACTATCAGTATTTTCCTTAATTTAAATATCACAGATTCAGAATTGGGGCACGTAGCCGGAGGATTTGATTCTAGCAGTTTGGAAAAAAGATTTGTGCAAATTTAAAGAAACCGAGGAGGGATTTCGGGGGAAAGAAGAGTTAGAAGTCAAACATTCAATTAATATGACAGTGAATTATGCAGATTAAAGGATGGAAAGAAGCAGAGGGACTGAAAACAACTTATTTTAAATTCAGCTGGCAAAGACGTGCTAGTCATTCACTTTGCTGATCAGAATCCTCTTTGAACATTCGAGCCTAAACATGACTCATAAAAATGCATAAATATGTATGAAATTTTTATTCTGAGCCTAATGGGAACTTTTCCTGACATGCATGTTTTATTTTGGCTCTGGCTGAGCCAAACTTTTCCAGAGTGATGAGAAGTTATGGACTGTGTTTATGAGGAATAATTCATTCTGGTGCTGGAACATTTTCACTTTGCAGCACTCAGACGTCCAATGAAGCAGCAGTTAGTCTGAGCCATCAGGACTTCCTCCTCGCTGCTCAGCGCAACGTATCAATGATTGAAAACAGACAGAAGTTTGATCCGAGTGGAACAACATGAACTCCGTCTGACTTTTCCTCTTTCTTAACTCAAGTTTTCAGAATCGTGGAGGATCAGAAAGTCCACTGAGTGACCAAAACCAGGATCTGACCTGTGCTGACCCCCGTTTAAAGACTAAAACATGTTCCACAGACGCCTGTGAGAGCACGCAGAGAGATGGCCGCATTAATCTCTCATAAATTAAAATGACAGATGATACAGTCGATCGCGCTTAAATTTTCACCTTCTAAATGTAAAACCGCTAAGCGTGGCTTTCAATATGGTAAATCGTGACGCACGCCATGATAAATAGCACCATTAGCAATTCATAAACACATAATGCAGTCAGCGCTGTCGCTTTATCAGGAAACTGCTGATCAGAATCGCAGTCCGCCGGGTGAAAATGGGAATTATGGAGCGGCCGTGATCAGAAAACAAAATAAAACGGGACAAATGGCTTGTTAGGTCTCGTCTCATGATGCGTGGAAAAGCACACACACACGTGGGTGCAACTTGTGTAGAAAGCTGCAGAAATACACACTCTCCTGCTGCTGCAAAACCTCCCACATACACACACATGAACACACACATATGCATACACACACACGTGCACACACACATGCACACCGACCTTCCAAGCAACTCGCCCTCATCAGTGAAAAACATTGGAAAACAAATCGTGCAGGGCACCGAGGAGACAGAGGAAGGAGGGTGAAGGAGGATGGTGTGGGTGTGTGATTGTCTGTGCGTGTGTGTCTGTGTGTCTGTGTGTGTGTGTGAGAGAGAGAGAGAGAGGGGGAAGAGGAAGAGGAGGAGGAGGAGGAGCAGGACAATAAATGAAGTTTGGCTGCTGTCTCCGTCCACACTGCTACCAGCCGCTCGGGTCACCCTGCCTGTCAGGTCATTGGCCAAGCTGCCTCCAGTGTCACATGACCTCCTCTTCACTCACACACACACGCACACACACACACACACACACACACACCAGAGGGGAGGCAGCGACCAATGATGGACCAGCCATGCAGTCTCTGTCTGTGCGCGGCGTTAAACGGTGACGACGCTGATGATGTCATAAATCATCACACTGACGGTGGCGCTGAAAACAAGTTATTAAATAACATAAATAACGCTGTCATGATTTACGTCCCGGGAATGACGATGGAGACACTGACGAAGGCCAACGAGCTAAATGCTGGAAGAACATCTTGATATTTTAGCTGCTAAGCTTTTCTCAGGGGTGGGCGGAGACCAAAGTGGAGCTGAAAGGGGTGTAAATATTGGCCTGGTGGTGGGAAAAACAGCAGGTTTGCTGGAGGTGCTCAGCTTCTCTGTAGGCCCTCTTCACAGCAGCAGTGGTTAGATTTTGAAGCCAGGAGCGGTCAGCTAACTCCAGATATAACAACTAAACATTAAACACTAAACAACAACTAAACATTAATATTATCAGTAGAATGTTTTGGATGCAGACATGAATGCATTAACTTGTTTTTCAGTCAGTCGTTTTTGGGGAAAAAGCTGAAAACATGAACATTTTGAACATGATATTTCTTCTTCATATCAAGCTCACATGCTGTTTAAACGCCCGTAATTATAATTTTGTCTTAAGTGAGTAAATGATGCCTCACGCTGTGGCCACAGCTGACAGATGAGGCCGTGCTCTCTCCCTCTCTCTGCTGTAAAATGATGGCGGTGATGCTGATGATGTTGTAATGATCATAAATCATAACTCACATAATTACATTATAACTGTCATGACTGATGATGTTGATGATGAGACTGAAACATTTCAGAGGGCTCATCATTGATCATGAGATCATAAAACCACAGTGGACGTGACTTTGATGAATGTGATGTGATGGTTGCACGTTAGCTTGTTTGCTCTCGCCGTTTCGTTGTTGCTAATGCATCAACATTAAGAAACACACGCAGAAGAAGGTCTACATTCAGGCTAGAAACACAGGACATCACAGGGAGGGGACAGACGCGATTTGAGGGACTGAATGACGAATCGTCTTGCACTGTATGAGGGATTTTGACTCAGTCTGCGGCCTCGTGATTCAGTCTGAGTCCACTGGAAAACCGACAAACGCGGTCCACCTAAACACGCCGACAGAGGCTCGCTTCAGGCCAATCAGGACCGAGATCCGCCGACGTATTCTAACATTTGTGGCCTTTCAAAGTCTGAAACTTTGACCTTTAGTCGCAGACCTCCCATTTGGGAAGTGGGTAATTTCTGAAATGCCACTGCACAGAGACAGCGTTTGTCACACCTCAACGTCTCAGCACAGTCGAGCCAGAGGTGGCAGAGACGTCACATCAGACCCGAGATGACGGCGCTCCCTAAAGTCCAGGCGAGGACTCGGGACAGGTCAGAGTTTAAAATACAAACTCATCTCTTAATTCAGAAGAGAAAACAGACCAGCCCAGCGTCAAACATGAAGGCTGCAGGTCACACGTCAGTGATGCTGGAGGAGTCACGTCAGACGGAAGAGGAAAATATAAACAGTGACTCATGAGAAACGTGTTCTTTGAGCGGAGAGATGATTCAGTTCTCGTCCTTACTTCCTGTCTGACTGCGCGTCATCGCTGCCTCTTTCTCTTTCTGTCATCATCACGACAAACCGAGCCGCTGAACAGCAAAACAGGGTTAAACTGCGATCGCTCACACCTCCGTCCTCCAATCAGATCGTTTGATTTGACTCACACGTCAGATTTTAGTTATTATAATATCTACAGAGACCAATAATGACTTAATAAAGACAAAAAAATAAATACTGACACTATATGTGCTGCGTTCAGATGCATGTAATCACTACTGTGACGTATAGAACAGCTCAGTATTAATTAACTGAAGACCTTCCATCATTTTTATGACTGCGGTACGTTTTGTGGAGGCTCCTGTGTGGTCAGCAGACTGTTGTCCTTGTTATGGTGACAGAAGGTCACACGTCTGCTGGCCACCGCTGCTCGAAAGGAAAAGCCTTTTATTATTTTTTGCCCTCACATATGACACGATCTGCTGTTTGACACCGAGAACAGAATGAAAAACTAAGTGTGAACAGAACGCAGTGACAAAAAGTCAAACTCTGTCCTTTTTCCACACACGTTGGACGTATTTATGGTTTATATTGGACTTGTTTTACATCATGAGTGACTCATGAGTTACTGTATTAGCCTGCAGCTGATTGGACTGAATGGAGATGCAAAGCAGCACAGTTCAGTCACAACCAGAAATCACAAAATGTCTCAAAAAATGAAAATTTTCTGACGTAAAAGTTAACAAATCAGTGCTGATTTGTTTTAAAAGCAATTTGCTGTATATGTGCTTACATAACGAAATCATATTTCTCATGAATATCGTAGCTCTGTCACCATCTTCTGAGCCAAATTTCAGGCTTTAGGCCCAGCAGGCACCACTTTGGACAACCCTCAGTTACACCTACACTCAAAACTCAATGTTATCAATGCTGAGAGAAAACACTGATCTGTGATGAATTTGGTGGTTTTAAAGTTAATTTTCCACACTGTGTCTGAGCAGAAAGCGTGAGATCTCCATCCTCAGAGACTCTGCAGGACTTTCACACTGAGGTTATCGTCACCTCTCAGGCGGCTCATTCGCCGCCATCGCAGCGTTCAGCCTCCGCTCGTCTGCACAAACGCTCAGATTACGTTTGTGCTAGTGCCATACATCGCTGGAAAGCTGAGGTTCTTGTGTTTGGTTTGATGCAAACATTTCGAGATACAGTCACAACAGCAGGTACAATCAACAACAAACAAACAAACAAACAAACAACAAACAAACAAACGGTTATAAGACTGAGGAAACTCACTGGTGGCGTCTCACTGATCCATCGATCGATAACAACTAAAGTCTCGACGAATGCAGTAAAACATTTAGTCCAAAACTCTTAGAATCCACAGAAACATGTTTTCTCCGTTGTTGCTCAGGTAAGCACAAGTGCACAGGTGACATGTTGATCTCAAAATGGCCGCTAGACACTGTCCTTTTGATTGACACCTCACACGACCAATTAGGTTCTTCCATGTCTTTGCCACAGCCAACAAGAGCCAATGAGAGTCCACATTGACAGGAAGTGCCTCGGTCCCTTCTTTCACCTGAAGATTGAGCCAATTGCAGCCGATTGTGCAGATGACTGGCAGTTTGTACAGCCAATGAAATTCTGACAATGAAGACGTGCTTCACCGAGTCATTTACAGCCAAATCAATGAATTCAGTGCAAATAAGGACATTACACAGAGTTTGGAAAGATAAAAACAGTAAATGGCCTCAATATAAAGATATATAACTTAAATATAAGTATAGATTGCCTAAATATAGATTCTAAATATAGATATTTATCGCAATAAAAATAGCAAATGGTTTTTTTTTTGAAGAATACCTCAACATACTGTTAGAGAAACACGTCTGACATTAATTTCCTGAGTTTTTACTGAACGTGGACTCGTGTAAGGCTTCACGCTGTCGTCCCAGTGTGTTTTCCAGCTAATAAGGCCCAGATATAGACATCTGCAGGCATCTATCTGCAAAACAATTTTCCGGTGGAAATAAAAAATCTTCTACTTCAGTGTGTGAGTGTTACATTTCAATAGAGACCAAAATATACATGTACTCCAAATGGCTTTCAATTTACTTTGGGTATGTCTGAGACAGTCGTTTTTGGCTTATTTTGCAGGGATTTACAGGAAATATCTCAGTTTGAACACAGCGTCAGCACACCCACCGCTGCCATGGATTCTTGTCCACAGAGCAGCTCTGAAACAGCCTTTTAACTAAATTACATTTATTAAAATCACGCAGAGTATGATTGTGTTAACTGTGGAAATGATCTGAGGTAACTGTGACCACTGAATGAAATCAAGCACACAAGTATTTACCTTCTTGTGATAATTGCTTGTTTAAACACTGACCGCTTTCTTGTTGACGGGCTCTCGAGGTCACACGAGTGACTGATGATAGCCGGTGAAGTCGATTGATGATGATGGTGGTCAATGGCTTATCAGAGCATAACAGCCTCAGGTGTCCCTGGAGAATCAGTGTGGACAACCTGGAGAAACACACCATCTCTAAGGCATCGATAATCAGATAATGGACCTCTGATGGCGCCTCCCAAAACTGCACAGCTCACACTCTCAGAGTTTATGCCGATCAATGCGAAGACATCGGGTTTTTGAGGCCCGTCGCACTTCATCCAATTCTTTTCTCTGCGACAGCAAATTAGGTGGATCAGAGATTATCTCGGCACCGATAATTCCCGCCGCGACGTGACGAATCCGAGCTTAATCCTCTTTATGACGACGACAAGTGGGAGTGTGATAGGATCAAGCTCTCGCAAAAAAAAAACAAATTTCTGTTGTTTGGGCACAGCGCTTCCCGCCGAGATGATACAATAAAGCATAAGACCCATGAGAATTGGCTTTCAAATTAGCATTGAACAAACACACTGCTGGGCTGATGACGGCGCAATCAGATTAGTCACAGAGCGGGATTACAGCAGCGTGTCCTCGACACAAAGATCATTTCCCCCGGACGCGTAGCCTGAGACAACGCTTTGGGCTGGATGACACTGTGAAATTTAGGGGGGGGTTCAGCTTCTACTCGTAGCCTTCAGACCTTTAACTGTACCCCCCGCCTTGCTGCTGAACCCCATGTTGGCCCCTGGCCTTGCCCTCAAAGTTCCCATCCAGACTGCACACTACACCTCTGATGTGTTTTGAGACAGAGAAAAAGGCATCAAGGAAACAGTGTCCTTTTTGTGGAACTATTGACTGTGGCTGCGCTGAGCAGCTCCCCACAGCATCGACAATCCCTGAATATACAAAGGTTAAATGAATCAATGGATGATCCACAGAGGGGGGACTGCAGCATCCACACTCTTTGTCTTCTACCAAGGGACCTGCAGTTAAAGTACTCTGTGTCCAGGAGGGCTTTTGTTCCCTGATTCGTCTCAGTTTGTGTAACCCTGCCCCCCCCCAGTAGGACTCTAAGATGCTAACAGTGTGGTCAGACCACAGCTATCGAGGCAAATGTTCCTCACGCTGGTTTTAAGCTAACAACGCCCTTTCATGAATCAAACACGATGCATCTTCGAAGACTTCATCATCGTCCTCTACCTGTCTTCGATCTGACTGAGGCCGTGCAACATATCTCCATGAGTCTTCTTTCACAATGCTGTTCGATCAACAATAACACAAACTACCCAAACAAGAGGTCAGTGCCTCCCTGTCTCAAACTGGAGCTGCTTCAAAAGTCAAGGTTCATTTGGATTATTGAGCCTGTTGAGGACAGAACTGAGAGCTGAGGGCCGGATGACTTCAGCGAGCAGGTTGAAAGTCATGAGACTTTTGTTTATAAGCCCTGGCTGCGTTGTAATTGGACAGTTTGAATCTGAACCAGCCAAACACAAGCTTCCAGTTTTGATCCTGGTGGCCTTGAACTTGCTGCCTCTTCTGTCACGTCTGAGCCAGTTTAACACGTCATCCAAAAAGGAAAAAGGCTAAAAGGAAAGTTACATTTGAGGAATATCCACCTCTGTTTTCTCCACAAAATACATATTCATCAGGTCACAGGGCCAAACGTCTGCCAGGTGTCCGCTCCATTTGCATTTGGTGCTTTTAAAAGCCCACCTGCTTCAGTGTTTTTCCAAACAGTTCACATTGTAAACATGGCTGGCTCCGTTTCCACAAATAAACCAATTAACAGCATATTCCACCTCCCACTCTGACTGACTCTGGATCAGCTCTGACGCAGCAAGAAAGGAGCTGAAGCCCCCGCAGTGAGTGTTAATATCTGTGGACGTTTCAGGTCCAAAACAGTCCAGAGCACCAACAACGACAGCGTGAAGCATTACGCGTCACGCGGAGTGAAAGAGGCGTCCTGCACTGTCTTCTGTCTGTTATTTCACTGCACTGCTCACTGAAAGAGACAATCTCTCCAGCTGGGACCACCCAGGAAATGTCTTTTCCGATAAAATCCTCATAATGCTGAGTGTGTGGCTCGTCCAGCTCCAGCAGCTGCCATCAACAAAGGAACAGCAGACGGAACGAACCAGTACGCCTGTTTCACCGGAGACATTTGGACTTGTCCTCGCAGGTGTCTGTAATATTTAACACACAACACAGGTCCACTGAGCAGTGTGTGAGTGTATAAGAGGATGCTTTTGGAATATAAACCACAGGCTTTACTTTCTGAGAGATGATGAAGACATAAAGTGAAAGACGTTTCTGTGCCACAGTGAGCAATTTAATTTGGGAGAAATCCAGACATCTTAAAGGCGCACGCCAGTGATTCAGACCTGTGGGCAAACGGTCAACATCAGAGCAGCCGAGGCAGCGATATCTCAACCTTTAGGCCTCATAAGGGCTTAAATTCTACCTCTGAGATGAAATGATTTCGATTTTGAGTTTTCCCAATGTGAGGGAAAATTTTCTGTCTTTCTTTGTTTTGTATCATTTATTATTTGAATGTCTTTGACTTTTGGACAAACAGTCAGCTTGTGATTGGGATGGATGCTCAATTTTCATTTTATTTCATTTTACAGACCAAAATATTCACCAATTAATCCAGAAAATAATTCTTTGCATCTCTTTAGGTGTCAATCAGGAAGCACTTTGGCAATGTTAATGAGTTCTTCACCTAACATCTAATGTTTCACAGTTTTATTGTATTTTAAAATGATTTTACTGTATTTCGTCATGTGCAATTATACAGCGTAATGCGTCCAGCAATACACTTTGTACCTGCAACATAATCACTTTTTCACACGCGCCGTTTTTGCAGTTAAACTCTCTAACATGCTTTTCAACTTGGGTGTTATTGACAGTACTTTGATTGCTATTAAATATGTAAACACACACATTTTAATTGACTGGAATGGAGCCACTGCGGATTGAAGCGTTTCACAGTCGACCGGCGTTACCGCAGACATAGCGGAGAGCCGTCCAAGGCTCTTCTTTTGTTGATAATCTCCCCCCGAGCGTCCCGTTCTTCTGGGTTTCCATGATCAAAGTTCGGATTTGCTTTAATTATTTCAGATCAATGCTGGCCGTGGCTACTTTGGAGACCCGTGTCCAATGCTGAGGCAGCAGAGGAGAAGAAAAAACAGCTGAGTCGTCCTGTGCCAGTGTCTAATATGCACACGGCGAGCAAAGCGAAACAGAGAGTGTGGTGTGGGCTAATGGAAGGCTCCGATCATTAGTCCTAAGTGTTCCTCATTATGTTCTTAAAGCCTCTGAAGACCTGAATCCCTAATTGATCTCATCCTGGCATTTAGTAACACTCAGGAAAGCAAAGGACTGCTCGCCTCCCTGGCACTAACAGATAGGCTGCCTAGCTCGCCCAGCAAACACTCGCTCATCGCTGCAAATGAAGGCCTGATACTCGGACGGCTGAGCTGCGTCACGCAGTCCGCTGCTCCAACAACACCGCAGCTGAAAAGTCAGATTTTCACATTCGCAGGGCAAAAATCAAACTAACCCTAACCCTACCCGCTTCTTAAAGGCATTTTGGTCCATTCAGGAGCAGTTTTGCAGAAGTGTTTGCAGAGAAGATTATCAGGTAAACATTCACTCTCTGTTTGCAGAGGTTCGGCTTGGCCTGTATTTATTGTTGGCTGTGTGGTGCCGACATCTCTAACGATGCTGCAAACTCAGATCTTTGCTGTTCAATGCTTCCCCACGCAGAAGGCTCACGAGACTCTTCATGTGCACATTTTCTTCATGTTCGTCATAAAAATCAATGAAGAAATTAAACTGAAATGTACCAAAAAGTGAACCAGGACAAAGGGATCCTGTTAAGAATGAAGAGCAGTTTGGGAAACAAGCAGCACTGATACCATGCTGAGGTCTGAGCATGGAGCTGAGAAGTATAGCGTTTATCCATCTGCTCAATGCTGCTTGTGTGCACATGTTTTAGCTTTAGTCTTTAATGTAAGCGTCTCCACAGGCACAAAGGTACCAAGCCTGTTGTATATTCACTGTGATGACCGGACGACGGGAAGCCACTGCTCACGCTTGTTCTCCAACCAATGGTTGAGATCTAGTTTGAGCGAACAGTTGGACGCCTGACTCCAGCTCTGCACTGGATGTACATGCTGTGCAGAAGCAGTGGAGTTCAGGAGCAGCTTCCTGGTTGATAATCCAGCCTTGTTCCTGACTCTTGTACACTTTTAGCCGGTTTGAACCACAATGAAAGGAGGACATGTGTCAGCCGGACAGAACACAGGGCTGCTGATGGATGCAGTGTTTGTTCTTGTAGCAGCAGCTGAACCTGTGACCTTCCACTGACTTAAATTCAGTCCTGTTGTCACCTCTAAAGGTTAAACTATCTTTCTCCTCCTTCATAACATCAAAACCTTTCCACCGTTTAGTCAAAACTTTGATAAAAGGTGCATAAACTCAGACACACGAGTGCGTAAGCAGGACAAAAACCTTCCACATTATGTGAATTAATGAAAGTGCACCTCAAACGCTGCTGCTGTGCTCTGTGAGTGTTTGGGCCAGGCTGAAAATGAAACCTGGAGTCTGTATTTCGATCCCCAAACAGCAGAGTTTCAGTCCCAGCGGGCCGCAGATCGAGATGATTTCTCAGCATGTTTCATATTAAATTGTTCATATTTTGAACTAATGAAAACATTTAATAACATCTGCAAACATCAAAGACTCTGAATACATAATGTGTCAGGAAATAGTCTCCTCCCTGTATTCCCTTTATGACCTTCATGGTTGTGATTATGAATTGGTCTGAATTGTTTGCTGGACTTTCCATTTTATTCCAGAGAATTTGTGTTTGCATTAAATTCACTTTTTCAGAGTTTGATCATTTTCAATCAACAGGTTTTTTGACATTTATGAAGCCGATGAGGTCAAATATTTTGTCTCTGGGCTGTTGTCAGCTGAGTTTATGTCCAAAAGGATTTGTTTTATTGATGTGTGATGAAAGGAAAAGCTTCACTCTGAGATCTCGCTGGATGAAACAGAGAAACTGGAGCCGATCATTTCCCTGCGCTGTCTGTGAGAAAACACTTGAACTGTAATTAGAGGAAAACTTGAAAACTCGCTGCACACTCCTCCCAAACAGCTTCTGTTGAACAACAACAACAACAAAACCAAATGTACGCATCTGCCTTCTGACCAGCTCCACTTCAATTACACAAATGTACTGCGGCTCCAAACATTTCCAGGAATTCGCCGTCGCTGTGAGTGAGTTACGGCGCTGAGCGGGCATTGATAATATACTCTGTTATTTACGGTGAAAACCTGTCTCTGCCTGCTAATCAATAATGTATTATCATACATCACATTTTGGAAATGACCCTGCCCAGAAGTTAATTATTGCGGAGAGGGTAGCGAACTCCAGCAGAGCAGTCGATTGTTTTTCATTTGAGGACTGTGGGAATTGATCACAGAAAATAAATAAATATAGAAATAAATATATGTGTTATGATTTGTTATGATTGGAAATGTGAGTGATAAATATCAGCCGGTACCTGCAGAACAAATGAAACAGCTTGAGGGCAGGTTCATAAATAACGCAGTGGCTTTAATTTGGCTGAAGCAGGAGTGTACGCTTCCTGACACCGGATGATTTCTGAGAGGGGGGGGCTGGCAGGAGGGCCGCGCTCAGCTCTCCATCTTTCCGTAGTGTCCTTGAGCAACACAATAAATCCCAGCCAGCCTCAGAGGGTCGACTGCAGCTCTGACCCCTGATTTCACGTTTACCACGGCAACAGAAAAGATTTTTCTGTTCGCTGAGCACAAAGTAAAACTCAAAGAGTATTTTCCACCCTGTTTTCATTAATCTGTGATTCTCAATAACCTCCACTCTGAAAGCTATGATCTGTTCATCTGTAATGTAATGTGCGATGACATAAGATAACTTTATTGATGCCACGCCGGGGAAATGATGTTGTTACAGACAGCAATAATAACAAGAAAAAGAAAAGAAGCAGACAATAAAAAGGAATATTTAGTGTTTATATGCAAAAATGGATGAAAATAAAGTTGTTGCCTTTAGAGGGATGAAAATGTCTGCATTGCACATTGTAAGATATGCATGATAAAAGACTGTGTTTGTACTATTAATACCTAAGACATTAATTATTTCATGGGATTTTGCTCATATTCACTACATATAATAAAATATTGATGTCATAAATACATTTATCCTTATGTTGATTTCTATGTTGATTTCAGCCATATCTCCAAAATCAGCCACTTAGAAAGATCAACTGTTGATCACCTGCTGAGGTTAATTTGTTGGATTTGGGATGTTGCAGTGCATAGTCAGTCAGTCTTTAAACATAGCTGAGTCCTGTCAGGATGTAAAACCTCAGGTGTGTGCCCGTGCAAGGCCCACCTGTCACCTTGACTTCAGTTTACCTGCTCAAACTGGACAGGATGGAGTCGAACCAGGTTTTATGGAGGAGAGTCAGATCTCACGTTTGTAAAGTGTCACTTCTTAATGACGACTCTCTCGTCTGTCTTTTTCTGGTCTTACGGCTGCTTAGAAAACCGTCTTAAAATCCTGGATATCTGTATGCAGTAATTCTGGATAAATAACCTCGTGAACAGAGTCGAGCACACAGTTGAGGTTTTGCATTCCTCATTGAGGAACATTAGAAGTTTCATATCACAGAGGAACCGAAGAGCACAACTGGTAAATTATCTGCTGCCCGTCTGCTATAATAAAAATATTTCTTTCTTTTTTGTGATCAAAAGAGTCAAGTCTGTGCCAAGTCTTGTTTCGTGACTCGAGTCTGACTCAAGTCCAAGTCTCAAGTGTGCAGCTTTGGTACTTCGAATAACTCTGAGATGACATGAAAGCAGCGACAGCGCTCCATATTCCCCCGTGAAAAAAAGCCCCAGAGACTTTTTTTCTTCTCATTTTGCGCTTCGAGTTTGACCTTGCACTTCACAAAAACAAGCAGAACAGAGACCCGCTTGTGTTCTGTACGCTCCAAGTTCTAGGTCGAAGTTAGAATCTGCTTGAGACGTGACTGTAAATACTGATGACAGGCAACACTGAGTCACAACACTTACACAGCTAATGAATGCCACGACTAGAAATGTTACACCCGAGTGAAATATCACTCAAGGTAACATGACGTTCTATTAAGTCACAGCTCTGTTTTTCCTGACTGTCTACGTGCAGGCTAACCTTTTCTTTAATGAACACGCTGCCAGGACATTCAGCCTTTTCTAAGTCACTCTGTTCTCTGAAAAAGTCAGTCCTGTCCCAATTTCAGTCCTGCCGGTTCAGGATAAGGACTTTTATTTAATATCGAGACTCAACAGCGCCTGACATCCAGGGCTTCTTTACTTAAAATAATTTAAGAAAGCAGGCAAATGACCTTCTCTGAATCGCCAAATTTCAACATTAATTTGTTTCAAGAACTGGTGGAGTCGGATTGAGTTACCCTGTGATGTGATGACGGCGTGTGTGTGCGTGTGTGTGTGTGTGTGTGTGTGTGTGTGTGTGTGTGTCCTGAATGGCGCTGTGGAGCGATCCCCACGTGCAGCTGCGTTTTCAAGGCCAGCTCAAGGTTACCTTCAGGCAGCAGACAGGTAAACGGCTGCAGGCACCACTGAATATTCACCCAGTGGATCGAAATTATAGATTAAATCATCCTTATAGATTGTGCATACATTCCCACCTGAACGTGATGGTGTTGCACATAAAGATCTGTGAAAGCAGCATCCATATTTCAGCCCAGAGGTGAAATGTTTAGATTAGGTGTTTATATGGACTGCTCGCTATTTCCACTTGAGAGAATAAACAGTTTTATTGAATATAGAAATCCATAGAGGAAAAGGTCACTCTCTGCACATTTGGGCTGGGTGAAGATGAATCGTTTGCATACTGTGAGCTGTTAGATGCTTGTGTGCATAGAAACGATCTGTGCAAGCACCCGGAAATGAGAGAGGCAATCAATCTGCGTTATCACGAGGAGGCGGAGGCGGAACGAGCGAAGCGCCTGATCAGAAAGAAGAGGGACGCCGCTTTTTTCCTGCAGAGGAGCCGAGCTCTCCAAACCCGGAGATGCTTTGTACGTCGCAGTGCAGCCGTAAAAACGCGCAGAGCGTCGCCGCAAATCACCTCCAACGCCAGATTCTTTCAGAAAGAAACAGGATGTGAACAGAAGAGCCAGCACTTCTCTTTTTCCGCTCCTGCACAACCGCGAGATAATAAATTCAGCCCATAATTGTATCTAAATCAGTGAATTCAAATTTCCCTGGAGAGGAATTTGTGGCAAACTGTACATATGCTCCAGTTTTAGCATAAACCTTTTTCCTGAAACACACAGCTGAAGGCTCGAACACACACGGACACCCATAATGAAACATCCAGGAAAACACACGTTGCAGAGGACGGCCTCCCCCAAAGCTCCCCATGCAAACCTCAGAAAATCTGCTGTTCCAACAACAACCTCCTGCGTGGTAGAGCAGCAACACGGCAGAGCCAACAGCTTCTCAAAGGTCTGTCCGTCACTTTGACTGACTGACTGCTTTCCCTGATGGTCATGGATTGCACGTTAGCATTCTCTAAATGCAACGCTGACTCGCTGTCTCAATCCTTTCCGTCTCAGCGGTCGATAAAAGTGGACGATGTGCAGGAGGCCGCAGGAACCCGCCATGTTCACCACGTCCAGTCTGCACCTGTGGCTGTGTGATGAGTATTGTGGTTTGTCTACTGCAGCTTCGCCTGCGTCAACCATACTGGAGTTCTGAGCTCATCAGGCAGCTTGTTAGCCGTCGAGCTGCAGCACCTGTATAGCTAACCATCACTGTGTCCTAAATGACTTCTTTGTTCACTGCTCCTAAAAAGCATGCACAACTGGACTGAGAGCAAAAACTGATGCACATGCTATCGACCAACATTTCATGAGTGACAAACACAATGGATTGAAACCCTTCATGTGGTTCTGCCCTGAGCTTTTAATGTGAAGCAACAGGAGAAACAGGAAGTGGTCGCTCTTAATTAGCAGTAATTTAACAGCAATCCTAATACTGAATTCTGATTAGTGAAAATCAACAAGGGGTCTTGTTGATTCTCTGAGGGTTGGTGCAGAAAGACAGATCAGACTTTTTGCTTCACTTCAATCACTGATGCACTGAACTGATGAACATGTCATTAATCTATATCACATGACTTTATTTCAGTAAAAAACACACTGCTAGGCTGAGATAATCACAGTTTTCTTCAGAAACAAATGATCTTGTTGGGAGAACTTTGTATAATCAAGTGTTGGTGCACAAATCCGTCTTCTGTCTTTGTGAAGATGTTGACGGCTCATTTCTAAAAAGTGCACACATTTTCTGAAGAGATTCAGCAGCTGAGTGTGAGACTAAATGACAGACCCACATCCATCACAGAGGAGTGTGAACACACACTTGCAACATGACAGACCTTTATGGGTCTCTGTGGATGATTTACATTTTTGCTCATATTCTCATTCAGGTTTGAACGCGTGTGGAGAAGCTGGAGCTCTTTGTCCCTTCGACTCGTCGAGTAATGTGACGGCAGAAAAAGTGAAAATGAAATCTTTGTAATACGGTTCCTTTGTCAAAAAGTTCTAGCGCTTGATTAAAAAAACCTCCAGTAAATAGAAACCGAGATGTGCAACAAGGGAAATTATCTCACCTTCATTTGCACTTTCTTTCATTTGTCTTGACAAAATTCACAGATTTAAACCCGAATGCAAGATTAAAGCTTTTGTTGATAGAAATTTCCTGCAGGTCCAATCTGAATGGAAATTCTCAGCTCTCCTCTCCTGCTTCTTTGATGAATACTAAGAGCGGGGATGGAGAGAGAGCGGAGAGATATGTACGAGCATTAAATGTGTATTCATCAGGTCTGGCCCCGGCCATTGACGGGCTAATCAATGTTTAGTAATAAGGCTGAATGTGGAATGAGGCGTGGGGGGTCTGGGTCGGGATGGAGGGGAAAGAGATATCAATTAAGCAGCGAACTGCAGAGTCCAGGCCTGAGAAGCTGAGACGGCAATATCCCGACTCTGGTTCATTAACTAAACAGTGTGTGCTGAATGCAAAACTCCCGCGGCCGCCCCCACCAACTCCACCGCTCCTGCCAGCCGTCCCAACTGTAAACGGTGGCCTCGCTCAATGGAAATAAGGGAGTCTCTGCAGCAGGTAGAAAAACGCCTTTGATAGTTCACATAATGAAATACCTCCGAGGCCGAGCGGGGAAATAATATCCACACGTGATGCAATAAAGCGAAACGTGCAGGGTGCCTGCAGGTTGGAATGCAGAGCAGCACCCAAACACACACCAAATCATACTGGGAGATATTTGCATACATATGCATTCGCTGTCAACTGGAAGAGATGGGCGGGGGGAGGTAAACAGGCTCATTCACAGTTTGTTTGGAAAACAAGCAAAAAATGATCTTTTCTAAAAAATTAGAGTCTTCGTGGCTTTCTCACTCGCCAGCCAGTTAAATCCAACGCAGGCACAATGACTGATTTATGTGAGTTTCTTCATATTAACAATGTTGAACACTAAGTACAAGTTCCTGGTACTATTTCAGTTTTTGGCTTCTTTATTCCTCCATTACACCGACTGCACTACTTTCTTTTCTGTGTTCATCCATCTGAAATCTGTCTATAAACCAATCTCAACCCGCATTAAAGCTTTACTGGAAGTCATCCATTTCCTGTTGTACCTTCAGAAAGTTTGGGAAACTGGGGACAGATTAAAAAAAGAATTGATGCAGCAGACCTCGAGGTATTGTGACTGTCGGCGTGCCAGCTCCTAAAACTCCCATCATGCACCTCAATAGCATCTTTTATCACATCCTGTCAACCTGGGAAAAATGTATATCTTTCAAAGTCTGCACACTCAGTTTTAACACAGAACTTCTGTCAAAACATGTGAAGTCTCAGAGCCGAGAGCCGTAATGACGTCATCAGGGTTATTTTAAACAACATCCTGGAGCAGCAGTAGCTCAGTCCATTAGGACTTGGCGCGGGGGTGGGGGGGGGGTGGGGTGGGGGTGGCCTGTTGGAGTCCAGCGTGGACCAGTCGATACGGACGTGGTCGGGAAGCTGGAGAGGTGCCAGTTCAGCACCAGGGTGGTGTGCTGCAGGGACCAATCACTGACATCTCTCAACATCGAGTGCATGGATGGCTTTCAGGGTGTGTGTTGGTGTGTGTGTAATATAGTTCTAATCAGAGGATTAATGAAGGAGTTCTTCCCATGTACCCCCCATGACTACCAACACAATTTCATGTAAAATCAACCTGTTTCAGCATTAAAATGCTGCTGACTCGTGAATGCATCAGTAATAAGAATCCAATTATAAAATATATATTGTAGTATAACACTCTGAACGGTACTTGTACTCCAGTAACTAAGTACATGTTGATATTGAGAGTGCAGTATTTTTACTGGATTTTTACTGGATTTACTGGATCGACTTTAAGGATCTGAATGTTTGTTTCCTGACTGCATGTTAATCATGATGCAGAAACAGACGTTAGGATGAAAATAGTGACTTAATAAAATGATTAATTCATCCTGCGACACTCAACAAACCCCAAACCTGCTGCTTCTATTCCTGATCCCAGGAGAGCAATTCAAAGCCCGTAAAGGGCAGTGACATCTGACACCTTTTCACTCTTATTAAATGCTTTCACCTTGTTGATGATGCATTAGGCGTCCCATAGTGGCCTGAAGCCAAACACCTCCTGAATCCAGCTCCTCCTCTGCTGACCAGCTCATGTACAGAGCACACGGCACGATGCACGGTGCGGAAAATGCAAATTAGGGTTTAAACCTTGGCAGAATAAACGCCGCACATCTTACGACCCAGTAGGCGGCAGTGTAGCTCAGAAGTGAGGAAACATAGCCAGGTGTACAAATACGATGGCCTGACATCACAATCCACATTCACGGCTGCAGGTTAGTGACACGTGTAGCTGCTCAAAGTGGCTGTGGAGCACAGTGGCATCATGGGAGAACCAGCACAAGTGTAACATCACCACCACTGCAACAAGGATTATGCTCAAGCTAAGATGTGGCTTTGGAAATGGAAATACAAGCATATCATTCTACTCTTATTCACAGCTAAATGTACATCTCTAATACTTTTGGAAATATACCCAGACATATACAGTGGTTGCTGTTGTAGACGGACTGCTGGCTTCCAGAACGTGCCCCTCAGCCCCCTCTGGCCACGCTGGATGTGACCAGCTGCAGCTTTAACAAGCGCCACAATCACCAATCACGGACTCATCCACGCTTTATGAATTTTACTATCAGCACAAAACCAGCAAATCTGCTTGACAGGAGTCACTTCACAAGCACCAACAGCCACGTTTTCATCTGTCACCAACAACATGATGGCTGCAACGTGTTGCAGGCAACGTCCCCCTCGAGCGTCCAATTGCACAGCTGTGTTGTCATATGTCCCGCCTCCTGCTGTGACATCAACACCAGGATTTGGTTGCTAGGACGTTCTGCGTGTAAGAGGGCCTTGATGAATAGGCAACTTTGGAGGCAGCAGGGATGAGTAAATGTTGCTTCCAGCAGGGAGGGGAACTGAAGATGACCTCAACGTGGGTTTACCAGGGAGGAAAAAGAGAGGAAAATATGCAAAAATATGGCCGGCTGTAGCTGCTGGCAAAAGAACGACCTCAAAATATGAGTATGTGGCAACAGAAAAACAGCACCTCTGAATGCAGAAAGTACAGAAACCCCTTTTTCTTCCTGATGCTCTTTAGAGTCCGCTTGATGTGCAGCAGCAGCAGAATGAATCGCTGTTAATCAATTAATGGATTGCTTGTAATGAAAGAAGAAATTACAGCCCAGACCTCAAACAACTGACTGTCTTATCGAACCGGTGAGAGGAACGAGACAAATGAAATGAATGAGACCAGGACAGAAAGGCAGCAGAAGCCAGAGGCGGAGACATTCAGAGAGAAAGAATTCACTGTTTCTGGATGAAAAGTCACCTTCAGCCTCTGCACGCTGACTGACATCTGCGTGTGTGTGTGTGTGTGTGTGTGTGTGTGTGTGTGTGCATTTGTTATGGCTATTCACAGCTTGAGGAGTCATAAATCAGAACCACATCTCAATCCCAGAACATGTGCTGCCCTGACGGTCTACTTTTCTCTCCACATGCCTGTTGACATCCTGGAGAAGCGCCTCACACACGCACACCGCCCACTAGCGGTCGCTGTTTGCTCCCCATTCAACCCTGCCTGGATCCAATGCGACTTAATTCAACTCACTAGTACGTGCAGGCTGACGTGCACATGAGCAGTAACACACACAACCCAAAGGCAACTTTGGCAAGATTTCACCTGGATTCTTTCCCCCTTCAGTACTTCTGAAGAAGGCGCAGATTTCCACGCACGTCCCAAATGGCAGCAAAGCAATAAAAATGCTAATTTCAGTGTTATCAAACCCCATAGAAATTCCACACACATCATTATTTTCACTCATGAAGTCCATTTCATGCCTCTGCTTACCTGATAAACACTACCGTTTCCCACAAATAGATCCCCAGCGCGTTTAGTCGGCACATTTTTGCCAGTCTCATTTTGTTTGGAGGGGAGGGGGGGTGAAGGTGTTGCTGAAGGGGGGGGGTCACACTCTTGAGAGGATGAATTCCCCTCCAGAAAAAAATCCTTTAGTGGTGGAAAAGGAGGAGGAAGAGGAGGAGAGGGGAGGGGGGTTTATGGTTTCGGTTTATGACCTCCAAGGTGAGCCGAAAATGTTCCGCTTTTTTTGTGCGTGTTTCAGATCCCGGAGCCGCCGGTGCTGCGCCGCGGGATGCTCATGACCTCACCGGCCACGAAATCATGCTTGTGTCCGCTCTCACGCCTCCAGCGCCGCCGCCACGGAGCCAGAGAAAATCCACAAATATCCAGCCCGAAATTGTGTTCAGGACCACGGACAGAGGCAAGCAGAGATACCGGCGAGGCTGCGGGGAGGACGCTGGTCGGGGGGGGGGGGGGGAGGGGGAGGGGGGCTCGAGAGGAGGTTAGCCGCTCACAGGCTGCCGCTAATTGACACACAATTACACCCAGTTATTCTTAAGTCCAGTCTGCGCGATCCACAGCGGTTCAAGGGGAAATAAGACATATTCCTTCAGAGGCGCAAACAGAATCGCGGCTGTTTTGGCTGCAGGAAGCTGCGTCTCACTGTCTCCAGAGGTCTGGCAAACTGTGCATGTGCGTTATATTCCCTAATTCCACTCACGGAACAGACCCACACAGAGGAGAGCTTCAGTCAGATCCGCAGCTCTTCTCTCACACGCATCCCGCAGGCGGCCGGAGCGTCGCTCTGGATTCGTGCGTAGCGGCTGTTGCGGGAGTCCCGGCGCCGCCGCTGCTCAGAGAGAGAGGTCCGCAGGTAGAACAAGTCTGCCTCCTTTTCTTCTTCTCCCGCTCCTTCTTCTTCACCTCCTCCTCCTGCTGCTGCGTCTCCCTCTTCCTCTCGTAGTTGTCTCCCAGGGACGAGCAGTAGTAGTAGTAGTAGTAGTAGTACTTGGCGCTGAAGCAGCACGGCTCACCTACTCCCATTGTCTGCTGGTGGTCAAGTTGGAGACGCACCGGCGGCCGCTGCTGCGCTCCGCATCCGCTCCCATCCGGACTCCGCTTCCGCCACACAGAAGAAAGAAATCAATCCCCACCGGAGAAGTGACAGTGTTATAATAACGTAGAAACCTGCGTATCGGACTGATGTGGACCCTCTTCCATGGCAGGAGAGTGGCAGCTACACTGGCCCCTGCCCGGCGCGCACACACGCACACACACACACACGGAGGTACAGTACAGACGGCACAGGCAGCCTCGGTGCGCTCCGACACTGTATTTTCTTGCTGCAGTCATTTAGCAAACTTCACAAAACGCACCTCGCAGCGGACAGACACGCCCACAGGACGCTGCCATTGGCCAGCGCGGACCTGGAGCCGGTCACTGATTGGCCGGCGGATGTGTCACTAGCTGGACACGAGCTCTGCCCCTCGCGCACAGATCCGCTGAAGGTAAAATCAGTGTAATAAGAAGTTATTGATGAGTTCAGACGGATCTCACCGATAATATTCTTAAAGAGAGATATTACGTGTCCGTGGTGCTCAGCAGGGAGCTGAAGCTGATCCTATAACGAGGAAGAGGAATTGTTTGGATGGCTCTTTGCACTGCAGGGGCAACTCAAAGTGCTTCACATACGACAAAAACAATGAAAAAGAAAACACAATGAAATAAAACCAATTAAACTGGAATCAAAATATCCTGAAAAGAGAACAGAAATGAGTGAAAATGAGTGAAAGTTGTTCCTGTTCCATCAAGCTTCATGAGGTGATGATGAGGAGGATGTTTTTCTTTTATTTTCACACATATTTCCCAGTTTTTGCTGTGGTTTTCAATAATAACCTTGAACACATTACATTTCTTTCTTAATATTCTATGTCTTTGCACAATTCATTAATATGACTAATGATTATACTGAAATTAAACTAGAAAACAGACATTATAGTTTGTAATATGTATCACATACAGCATACGACACAACTGAAAGGACATCTGTGTTCATTTTGATCTTTTCTTCTCCATTAGGGGGTCAGACAGCGGTTACATCCGAAGCTTCAGTCCACAGCAGCTTATCTCAGCGACCGCCGGCCAAAATCGACCAAATCGACACAGACAGCATGGCCTCCGGTGGATGAACCCTGATCTGGTGTTTTGTCCCACAAGAGTCCCTGAGAGATTGAATCTTAATGATTTTTGTGAGGCTTTGTGCAGATTAGAATCAAACTTACTGCCCACAGTCCAGCTCCCCAGAGGATGGACCCTTTTGATTTTAATGATCCCTCAAAATGTCTTTTAGCATCAGTCTGAGGCTGCAGAGTCTGGTCAGTTCAGCTTTGCTGTTAATGAGGTTTCAGAATTTTGTTTTGGTTGGACTGAGTGATGTTTTGTTGCTACCTGCCAATCATCATCATCATCATCATCATCATCATCAATTTGACATAATTTGCATCAGATGGTTTTTAATTTCATAAGATTTCCCAAACAAAGCCGATAATTTTCCAACATGGATTTAAAATCTACCTGTGCGTTACTTCACTCACTGAGAAGTAATAATCCAATAATGTCTTCTGTGATATTTTACTGTAGCACTTTCTATTTCAGCGCGCGCACACACACACACACACACACACACACACACACACACACACACACACACACACACACACACACACACACACACACACACACTCTCCTCCTCAGGACCGTTTTGTCCGAAGCGTCCGCTGGAACGTGACTCTGATTCTAATGCCTGCAGGCACTGAAGGAATCACAAGGCTGAGTGATACTGGGACTGAAGAACACACACACACACACACACACACACACACACACACACACACACACACACAGAAAGACGGAGGGGGAGAGCTGCTGAATATGGATATGATGTCTTCATTAGTGTAAAGGGAAAGCTGCTCCTTCTGCAGGGCTCCTACCTCAGACTCAGACCTCTGGGTAAATAATGGAAATACGTCACGTTGGCCAAGTCAATTTATTTATATAAACCAATATCACAAATCACAAATGTGCCTCAAGGGGCTTTGCAATCTGTACAGCATACAATACACGCTATCCTTAGACCCTCGGATAAGGAACCACCCTAAAAAAACCCTTCAACATGGAAAAAATGGTCGAAGCCTCAGGAGCAGCAGCAGAGGAGGGACCCCTCCTCCAGGACGGAGGGGCGTGCTGCAGATATGTGTGCAAAGAGAGGACTGTAAATAATCACAGTCGCAAACAACAAGGGTGGAGCGTCTCACTGAATATCAATGGGAACAAAAATAATGCAACAATAATGAGATGATGATTTGACTTTCTCATGTTCGTCGTCTACTCTGGTCCAAATGAGTGATTCAGAGAAAGCAACAGATTAAAAGTTCAGTCTCCTGTGATCAATTATTATTCAATAATTTCACCCGTATGCTCTGCACTCCTTTACATAGAACTTAATTAAAAGTTTTTCTCTTCAATGTTTTTATGTCAAATTCTGCAGAAATGTGAGGCATGGATGAAGATTGTACTTTATTTTCTCATCATCCTCACAGAGTTTCTTGTTGGTCACCACGGCAGAAACAGCAAGCTTTCCAAAAGGACAATTTTCTTTTTATAATTCAGTGGGAAAAGGAAGCGTGATGAATATTTAAACCATTACACAGCCATTATAGCTCTTTATGTAAATGCAGAGTAAAGTGCTGTGCTGGTTATTTATAGTCGCAGCCGGCTGTAATTGGCTTCAGTGGCTGTTTGGAGTGGGTCGACCCACCCAGCTGACCCGCCGCCGCAGAGGGTGCTGCTCATGGAGGAGGGTGGGGCACGGTGGACCGGCTCCGACCGTCAGCTGTGGTGGAAGGTCGCGGTTCGAACCTCTGATGGAGAAATTCACAACAGGCGAAAGACAAACACACTTTCAACAGCTGTCATTTTGAACAGAGTGCTCAGAGCTGCAGGACGTCCCCAATAAAATCGAGTTTGACGCATTTTCAAAGGCTGTCAAACTGCTTTCGAGTGCAACAAACTCAGCTCATAAACACGTTCCAGTAATCTGAACTACATCACTGTGATAGCTGATGTAGATACGTATGACGCACGCAAACTGAAGTTATCTGTCCTTTGCAGAAACGTAGCACGCCAACATTTGATTATGGTGGCTGGCGACTGTTTGGCATTGTATTCTGATATTACTGGATGTAATCTGGCTTTCATTCATTTTGACCCAACACAATAACCATGATGAGTGAAAATGTGCCTCTAACTTTTCCAACTTTTCTCAATCAACCAGCCGGCTGCTTTTCTGTAAATGGATCCAATTGATCTGCTGATCGTGTCGCTCAGATTGTGCCATTACTTGGATGCCATCTGCCCGTGATTGTTCTTAATGTGATGCTTTACTGATCTCTGCAGAGGCGTTTTGCTCTCGTAGAGCAGCTCTCCTGGAAATGACATCAGTTTCACAGACACACACGGAGTATCTGAGCGTCTGCTTGGCTTCAGATGTATTCATTCAAGTATAGTTTAGGGTTGAGTTGGACTTTATTTGTGTGAAACGCAGCTCAAAGTGCAAAACTTTGAAACAACAGAAGGAAATCACACAGCAATGAAAAAGGTGACGCCAAAGATCAGGAAGACGTCGCTAGTCTTCAATAAACTGATCTGAACATTACAAACATGATTAATGTGACTGTTTCTGATCCGACAGCTCTGTGGTTAAGCTGCTGTTATGTTCAGGAAACTACTTTAATGTTGAAGTTAGGGATGACTGTGGTAAAGGTTTCAGAGTTTCATTTAACTTCTTCAATAAAAAATGACATAAAACCCCACATTGTTCAGTGACAATCACTAAATAACTGCATTCTTGGAAATGGGGTTCCTGCATCACAGTCAACATCTTTCTCCAAGCGTGATACATTAAACTACGTAATGTACATGATGCAAGAACATCACATAAGTTAATTTACGTACACAACTTGAAATAAGTCAATCTTGTCCTCACAGGAAAATCAAGGAGATTATTGCGTGAGATAACGAAGGAAGAAGTCAGGTGACGTAGTACAAAGAACAAGAAAGTCCACCTTTGGAAGAAGTTTGGGTGGATGGATGGGTCATACATCGCCCACCCAGGAGACGGCTGTCACATACATGAGAGTCACGGATTTATTTTAACTCATATTTTCCTAAACATGCCTTCCCTGCAGTGGTCTGTCGCTGTTACTCTCCATTGGTGATATATGTTATTGTTGGAGCCGCTGGCCCTTATGACCTATTCAGTCATTTAGTGATGAGGGTGTGTTGAATAAGTCATTATTGCCCACTAGAGCCCAACAGTAAGCGTAAACATGGATCACAATAAGCAGCAGGAAAAGAAAAGCATGTGATGCAGAGTTGACAGACTGACTCGCGGTCCAGCAGCTGTTCTGGTCCACTGAGGACAGCCTGACAATACGACGCTGCAGTTTGTTTTCTGTGTGTATTTACCCACATTTATGTCCAATGTTTGTGTGTTTGTCGCCCGCTCAGCAGCGTCATTTACCACAAAGGCCATTCATCAGTTTAACTGTTCGGTTCGCTGCTGGAAGGCGAGCGGACGCTTCGAGTAAAGACGATGTTCAGCAGCAGGGCCTCAGGACGGATCAATAGCTCCAGCTTCCTAATGAAAGCAGTGTTTTACTAACATTTATCTATTACTAAAGGTCATCATTTCCACTCTCCCGGGCTTCAGAGCAAGACTTGAGGAAAGGCCCGAACTTGAGCATTTTTCATATCACAGCAGATAATCGATGGCTGCTATAGGAGGCAGCGCCGCAATGGGAAGAGTGGAAGATATCTGAAATGGATCTGATGGTGAGAAGATATAACTACAGCATGAAGACGACACAACAGGAAGCAGGAAGCAGGTGTCTCTCTCTACAAACCTCTTCCTCTCTGATGCTCTGTTGCTATCATCACTAGATTAATACATTCATGTGTTTGTGTCCGTCCATGCCACTGTCCAGTGTCTCTAGAGATAAGATAAGATAAAATAAAATAAGATATAACTCTATGTTACAGACAGCAATAACAGCAGAAATCAGTGGTAAAGGCACACGAGCGAATGAGAGAAGGATCAATGGCTGATGAGCATCAGTTTTGATCTGTCTCATTATTTCAGCTTCCCTGAAACATTTAGCCTAATAAATAATTTCCAGCGTTCAGAAGAAACCCTAATCATATTCTGCGTTATTAAATAATGATTTCACCTTCAGAATATCAATAAAACAGACTGAGATGAAGAATAAACCCATTGTGCCTGCAGAGGTGGTTCCTGTCCTCTGAGCAGGACGCAGTATGAACGCTGAACGCAGGCTGTTCTTCGTGTGCAGGTGTTTGATAAACAGGTAGCAGAGACGCTGACACTGCAGTTCAACAAAAGTCTCTGCAGAATTTACAGCTGGCTGGCAGCTGATCCAGCTGTGATCAGCTGCCGCCGTCATCAGAGCCGGACGCTTGATGCTTCAGAGGAAAGGACGTCTCAGTTTGATAAAATGGATTTCCTTGATTCCTCCCTCCTCACGTGGTTTCCTCCCTCTGTCCATGGTAAGAAGGACACAAGGAAAAGACACAAGCGAGGAACTGTGGAGGCAGTTCAGCAGACTTGGGCTGTACCGAGGGTCCTGGTGTTGTGTGTCGAGGCTGACTGGGACGCTTTAATAGAGCGGAGCATCGTCTGTACACACTCTCCACATGCTTTAAAGGGGAGAAATAAGTGAAAGCAAAAGGTGTGAAAGGATTTTAAAGTCACTTTGTGCAGAATGAGAATTTTCAGCTGTCCTGCTTCATGGTGGTGAGATCAAAAAAGTCATTATCTGCTCCCCAAATCCACCAAAAGCTGCCAAGAGTTAGAACATAACATGGATTTATCACACACTGACGCAGTCTGTGGTGCCTTTTGGTTGAAAATAAGGGTTTCTCAGTCACATATATACAGTTTAAACAGCAGCACTTCAGTTCTCTCTGACTGTTTTCATGTGAAACAGGTTCAACAAAGTGAGTTTTTGTCACTGAAACCATGTGCTCAATGACGACTTTTTATCTGCAAATCACCAAATAAGTGTTTGCTGGGATGCTAAAATTATTTTAAAGAAGACCAACTTGTAAAACAAGAACATTGGTTGTTTGTTCAAACAAACAGTAAAGAAGCAGGAAGCAGATTAAAATCGAGTTTTTGCTTAATTTATTTAGCACGGCTGTGAGGACGACAGAGCGCGACAATCAGTGTTTCTGTATTTACGTTGTGTCGTGCAGCGTCTCATTGGCCGAGCCTGCGATTTAAAGAGGGAACACACGAAAAGACAAGAAAAACCAGTGGAGCTAAGAACAGACTGAAGGAGGGCAGAATGAAAGAAGCCACATGTTTGCTCCCTGCTCATTTGTTGAACGTGAGTGTCAGTGTGTTTCAGTCCTTTGGAGGATGCTTTTGGGAACACAGCGATCTTAAATCGCTGTAGTTTGACAAAACACAGTGTTTCTCCATCAAACACGAGCCGGTCGTGACCCGCTCGCCGCTTCTCATTAAAGGCTGCTGCTGTTTTTCTTCTCTTGTTTTTAAGACCCTCTCCTCGCGGTCAATGACAGCCTGAGCTGCTTTTCTCCGCTTTCTTCTTTAAGCGATTCGGTTTTCTTTTACACGCTAACAAGGCAGCGCCTCATCCCAGCGTTCTTTTTCTAAACGCCCCGCTCGCCATCACCTTCAATTTATCCAATAATTGCTCAAAAGAGAGAGGCGCCCGAGTGACCTACCTTGTATTTTTCAGCCAATTTGGTGCATGGTTTGGCTCTTCCTGTGGATAATTGGCTGAAGATGATGTGACATTATGTCCAGATATTTTCAGCAGCTGTTTGGAGTTTGTTGGCAGAAATTGTTTCAGTGATCTACGACATCAAACGATACGGAAAACAAGCTTTGGGCTTCAGCTCCTCAGAGCAAGACTTTCTCTCTAACTGCTGTTTTTACTAACATACATTATAAATTAAAGTCCACTGTACACGAAGCACCAAAGAACTATTCCTGCAGCAACACAAGCAGAAAATACAACAGAGTGTAATGAAGCCAGGCTATGAGGAGGAAACAGCCTCTCTGTCAAGCAAACCCTCGTAATGCTTTAAATGCCCTCCTGACCTCCTGCACGTACGTCTCATATAAAGTTCTCTCGTTTTTGAGGATTTATCGAACGACAGTTTAGAAAATGTTGCAACCTGAAACAGTAAATGCAGCAAGATAAAGGAAAGCGGTTGCACCTGAAAATCATATTAAAAAACTTTAGCATGAAATTATGGCAGTGATATTTTACAGACTTCATTCATATGCAGATAGTTTGTATTTGTTGTTACTAGTGCCGTCAATCGATTAAAGTATTTAATCGCGATTAATCTCATGAATGTCATAGTTAACTGGCGATTAATCGCAAATTAATCGTACATTTTTATCTATTCTAAATGTCCCATTAATTATCATTTTAATGCTCTTACCAACATGGAAAAGTGGATCGGCTCGCTTTGTGCAAATGTTTTTTATTGAAAGCAACAACGTGTAGTGTTTTATTTCACACTGACATTCTCACTTTGAGCAGTCGTTCACATTTGAATGAATCAAATCTCACACAGTTTAACACTGTCAGTAAACAGATGACAAAAATAAATACTTGGTTATAAAAAAGCCCCTTCAACAGCACTTTCTAAGGGATCAAAACAGGGTGATTCAAGATAAAGTCACAAAGTGCACATCATTGTAAACTAGGACTCAGCCCATAGTGCAGTTAAACCATGGCTGAAACTTTCCTTTCTTAAGTTTCCTTTGAACATCACAGCATCCATACGCCTCCGTCGAAAGCCATCCATTGTCGCCTGGTTTTGACAAGGAGGCGGTGGAGAATTCGCATTCTCCGTGTGTTTGGCCATCAAGTGGTGTTTCAGACTGGATGTGCTGCGGTGATAACTCAGTTCACACCGACAACACACACAGATGACTTTGGTCTTGTCAGTCGACCCATCCGGCAACTTTCTGAAACTAAACTTTCCGTTCAGAATCTTGTTCGCATCCATTTTGGCGACATCCACACAAACTGCTAGCCTACTCTTTTACAGCTTGCGAGCAGACAAGACACCAAACACGTGCATGGGGCGCACCTATTGTTTTGTTTCTTATGTTACCAGCAGTGGCCACAGCTTATAAAAAACTACAAGTTCACAAGGTCACAAAGAGCGTTAATCTCGCAATAAAAAAATGATGCCGTTAAAACTGATTTGCGTGATATTTTTGAGCACTAGTTGTTACTGTTGCTGCCAAAGTTTGCCTGTTGGATATTCTGAACATACACAAAGAAACTTATGTGAGATTAGTTATGTACATTAAATGTATAATTAACTGTTACATTAAGATTACAGTGATTTTAACTTTCATTTATCTGCGACACTGATTAACAACATGTCAAACCTGCTAAGAAGAAGAATAAACAGGTTGATTTATTCCGATTATTTACAATTTCTGATGGCTTTCGTTTCATCTGATATTTATGATCACCTGAAAGTAAGTGCTTGAGAATGAATTGATCATGTGATGTTCCTACATTTGATTAGGAGGCACTGAGGGCGGGAAAGGGTTCACCAGTTACATCCATCAGAGCATTTCACGGTTGTATTGCAGGAAGAGATTTGTTAGTGGAAAATGGTTTTAGATGAACGTGCTGTCTGGCAGAATGTGCTGTTTGCATCACCACAGTCTGTTCAGAACAGGAGCGATAAGGTGATGAGGGTGTAATGTGCCAGTCAGACGCCTTCAGGTACAGGCAGTGAATGCAGCACTAGAGGCCGCAGACATCAGTGATGTCTCAGACTTTCATGCAGACGTGCAGACTTGCATCAGGACCAGTTCACCTGCAGGACGTCCCCAATGGATCGCGTCCAGCCCCAACCCTCTGCTTACTGCTCAGGTTTCAGGTTTATCTAGAAGTTTCCTCGGCTGATATTCACTTTGCGCTCCAGGCTTGAGGAATGAGCCATCCAATGAGAACTTCTCAATACCGTTCATTCTTTTACATCAGCAAAGCAACAAAGACGATATTCCTCATGGTCAGCTCTGAAAGGTGAGTTAGCCCGTCCATGACTGTGTTTAAACCTGCAATAACCATTTTTTTGGCCTTTTGGGGGCGTGGCAGAGCAACATTATCATTCATGTTTGCAGTCCCCTGATGAATATAAGTCTGATATTCGCTCCCTTTTAGCTCCATTTCTGGTCTCTCAGTTTTGGACATAGCATATACACACACGAGCTACACACTCTTTACACTCAACAGTCACATTCAGATCACACAAGGCGAACGTTGACGTCTCATTCAGTCTCAGCCTTCATGCCGAGCAGTGTTTGTATTTCATGTAGCGTGAGCCAACAGACATTTCCTGCAGCTAGCTCCTGTCTGTTAGCCGTTAGCTTGGCTCACTGGCCTGCTCTGCGTCCGACAAGGTGAAGCAGCTCGCTGGCCTGAGTTCCGCTCTCCTTGATGCTCGCCTGGCATCATCACATTGTAAATGTCCTCGTATATTCCCCCACCCCCCACACATGCTCTCATCATCCAACCTCAACCTTGAGTTATGGCGTAGCCGCCACTGGCAATCACATTAAGAGGCACATTTCTTCATATTCACACAGGGGACCACGTTGGGCAATCTGCTTAATTTAGCCAGACTGATGAATTGTACTGCTGTTCTCTCTCTCTGCTCTCAGTCTACCTCTCAGCCCCCCTCTCTCCATCTCCATCACCAAACCTCTCCCTCCCTGTCTTTATCTTTTTGTCCCCGCTTGTCTTCCTCCCTCGCGTGCGTCCGTCCTGCTGTCCTTGAGACGGCCAGCTGGTTCCCTCCACGGTTGGCTGAAATGTCAGACAGCCAGAATAACCTGCAGCTACCTGCTTCCTGCTACCTGCTCCTCACGGGCCGACCTGGACTTTCCACAGGTGTGGAGATCAAAATGGAGCGACGAGCCAGTTCAGCAATCAGCTGCTTGACTTCCAGAATAAATAACAGAGATCACAAAACAAGAGACAAATTAAGATCAGACATTTAGCAGTTTGATCACTGGATTCACATCAGATAGAAGAGCAGTTATCTGGATCTTTAAAGTTATCAGCATCAAAAGCAGAGAACTCAAAGGAGCTTCACTCTCTGAGATCTTTCCAGCTAAATTCATGTGGGCGTTTGTTTAATGCTGCTGTAATTCTATTAGGTGTCTTGTAGCACCAAGCGGAGCTGATTATAAAGCTTTTACGAAAAGGAAATCACAGTTCGACTCACTACTGTCACACATCATACGAGAGCAAAGCGAGCCAACAGAGTGAACTTCCTCATCAGAAAACACTGAGTCACCATCTTGTGCTTTGGGTGTTTATGCAGCATGACTGCGTATCAGGCTCTTCTGATTATGTTAGCAGATTCTTGCAATTATGATGAAGTATCAGATTTGAAAGGCTTAAGTTAAATAGAGATAGGCATGAAAGGTAAGATTAAAAGTTCTTCGAGCCAGCAGCATTTTTTTTTTTTCCTCACTGAAGACGAAACAGCAGTGAAGTGATCCCACATTTCCCTGCATGTTTGCTGAAACACTGTGCAGCTTTTTATGTTGCATCGTTAATGTCAGCCCAGGCCGATCTCCACAGCTTCAACAGACCATGTATTCTGTGATAATAATCCTTTAGTTTCATTAGTACACACCAAAACACCCAAAATACAGACCGCGGTCGACAGCTTCTCCGTAAATAAGGACAAAGGGATATTACTTCTTCTTCTGTTGATCATTACTGAGTACGCTCAAACAGTACGTGACACTTTTTCGTATGTCTGGAGCTGTAGTATGTGAGGTGCGTACTATTTCCTGAAATTTTCAGCACAAATATCCCACAATGCAATGCAGCATCGATTACAGTCGATAGCTGAACACATGATCATTACACCATTTCACACTAGCTGGATGCTACACATTAAAAAAACCATTGGAGTAACATTAGCTGCTGACCTTTTCCAGTAATTTAAAGATTATTTGGTGATGACGATGCTTCTTAGTGCATGTCGAGATGAATTATGTGGTTATTGTTGTTATTACGATCACTGTTCGATTGGCTGGCACGAGGTTACTACGATGACTCGACTCTAAGGAGGCTCTCAGAAACACTTCCACCCTCTGAGAAGACAAACACTACTGTTTGGATAGTGCACATATTGAGCGTGTAGTGCTTTTCTTACTCACAATTAGGTGTTGATGGCAGTTATTGCTTCTTGAAACACAGAATCACTTCACAGATTTCTGAGGTGATTCTGTGATTTGGCAGCTGGTACTCGTGACTCCTGCCTGTAAGACTTCCAGCTGCAGGTAGTGAAGCTGCTAATTACTGATGACCTTCACCTGCTAGCTGCTGCTACAAACCACCTCTGCCTCTCAGTCATTGTACTCAAGTGAAGCCTTTTTCTTTGCATCTATCTGAAGGTTCTCCGCGTTCCTTCCTGTCAGGACATCAGCTGATGTTAAGGTCATCATTTTCTGATTATTTACAGTTTAGTCACTCATCAAGTCCAAATGTGGTTATGAAAGGCTGCTGGAGATGCTGCAGATGTAGTTTGTTGTGTCTCCTCAGGTGAGACTTTATTTTAAATTAAAGTTAAATCCAGATGTTTAATGGAATTAATACTCCACATCATAAATGCACTGTAAGATAAATTTTCCCAATATTTTTCCACAACCACCAAGAGTCGAGTTCCCACAGTGTCTCATCTGAGAATGTCCTTTTTTAAGGTACAACAAGTACAGCAGCCACAGCCTCAGTAGCACAATCGGTCAAAATGAGACGTCCTCTGGAGGGGACAGACAACAATGGCTGGCGCCGAGGAAGACAGAACAATGCGGTCCTGCTGGATAACAGCCTGCTTCATGAGGGGACATTTTACACTGGACTCAATGAGGGAATCAACAGTGAAAGTTAATGAACCAAAAAGTGCACCTTTTCTGTTCGGTGTCAAACCAGGAAGCACAGACGACACGTACAGCTGGAAACAGCGTGACTTGTTCTTTCCACTGTCCGTCAGTGTCAGCGCTGCAACGTTCATGTTTACAGAGCAAACTGCAGGCGGTGAACGCCGCACGGCTCTCCATGGTGTCCGTCCACCAGCATTACAAACCTGCTAACTGCTGCTAACTCACTGACTCCTCTGCAACATTATACAGCCTGTTTACGTCACCCAGAACATGGTGGGAACTGTAGTGCCACAAACATGGGAATTAAAAGAAAAACAAGCCTCATCAACACTATTCCAAGATCTGGGACACTGACACTCCTGCATATCAGTGTCCCAGTGTTGTCAAACATAGACAACTTTCCTATGGAGGCTGGGCAGCTAGGACATAGAGGGACTGTGCTCCATGTGCTCAAAGGGTTGAAGCACATCTAGTTGCAGGTAAATGTCACACCTGATACAAAGCTCCCTTTTCCAAAGCAGCACCTTCACCACATTTTTCATCTCCCACGTTCATGTCCTGAGCATTAAATAAAAAAAAGAGTATGTGACCTTTACTTTGGTACCTTTAAGCGCAGCTGACCCAGATTTAAAATTTTTCATCCCTAAAAAAAAAAAAACATCCTTTCAGATCCTCTTCCTCACTTTAGGTCAAAGGAAGACAGGCGACCATACAGCAGCGCCAAGCTCGGCGGGAAACCATCCGTTCATTACATCAGTCAGAATCTCCATTGAGATTAATACCAACGGGTCGCGCCACTTTATTCCTGAGGAGAAAAATGCAGTTGTCAGTCGACCTAATTGCGCTCTCATGGTGCATGAGGGCCTGCTGAGTTATTGAGAGCTCTACCAGGAAAATCATGATCGACGAGCAGCAGGAGGGCCTGACATCGCACTTCACACGCTGGCTGTTCTGTCAGGATGGAGGCAGGGGAAGGAGAGAGGAGGAGGAAGATGAAGGAGCGGTGCAACATCAGAGAGACAGAATCCATATCTGTGTGTGGACGCAAATGAGGGCTTTGCTTTTAATCCAATTCAACATGTTATGATATTACAAGTCCAAGGATTGTGTATCAAATGCTTCACTTACACCTGATCAATCAGATCTTTGGATGCTCTCTGGCTTCTTCTTCTTCTTCTTCTACAGTAAAAAACGGTGATAAAGTGAAGATATAAGCTCAAATCATGATCAAATGCAACTTTATTTTCCATTTGGAAAGATCTGAGTTGCAGAGCTGCAGCATATTTCAAATAAGTCATTTTAATTAGGCTATTTCTGCTATTTCTGCTGATGGAAACTGAATTATGGGTCATTATGAAAGAAAACTGCAATAACAAGTGAGCATGAGTGTTTGTGCATTTGTATATGAAGACGGATGTTTCGCCTGTGAGAAGCTTCACATTTATAGATGTGCATATTTGAGACTGTTCTCACCAACAGCTGAGTTATTGTAAATGCTGCAGCCTGCAGGGACTGCTGGTAGGGCTTTAGCTTTTTTTCTGAGTCCTGGTGAGTCGTGGTTTAAACCGATCCTGTCAAATAGCGCACTGTATACTCTTTACTGTGAGTGCTTGCTAGGTTCAAGAGTCAAACTTGAACTGTTTGAATAATTTATTGCAGCAGGATTCAAATGTGAGACCCCACAGGAAAACCTGCTGCCCTGCCAAGCGAGCTGAAACACCAGAGCGGTGTCTGGATGGAAGAACAGGTGTTTCATCTCTGCGTCTCGCAGTGCTACATGTTCAGTGTTGTGGTTTCAGTTTCCAGCGCTGACACAGAGACGTATAGCTGCACTGCTCGCCGCTAAGGGTTTGACAGCATGCGTGAATTCATGCTGAGAGGAAGATCTTCGTGTACAAGCACGTCAGCTTCAGTGTTTTTATGTTTACATGTGACAGTCTGCAGGTGTCAGAGAGTGTCAATGGATGGATGTGAGGACGGAGCCATGTGCTGTGAGCTGGTGCTGTGAGCTAAATGCTAACCTCAACATGCAAACATGCTAACCTCAACACGCTAACACATGTTATGCATGTAACGGGGATACCAGGATCCAAATGCAGTGCTGAGAGAATGGAGTACTGTTGTCCAGAGGGGGCAAGACGAAACTCGCAGTCAGGGTCACAGAACAGGGGTCTTTACGGGGAAACAGGAGAGCAGACGAGGCCGAAGGCAGGCTGGGTCGAAACCGGGTAATCTGTCCGAAGGTATACGGTGGAGAGTCTCGCATGAGGGCTAAGAACAATCTGGCGAAGGGTGAATGTGAGGCAGCCACTTAAGTATGGCACAGATGGAGATTGGTCTCAGGTGTGCACTGGCTGAACAGGTGTGCAGATGAGAGATGGAGGGGCAGCAGAAAAGGAGCTGGCTGATGTGACAATGCAGCCCAAGCAGGTGTACTTTTAACCTGTCTTAGTCTGGTATGTCAGCTTGCTAATATTTACATTTTTGCCAAACACAAAGTGCAAGCTAACATGGCTGAAAACCTCAACCCCAGTTTGAAGCCTCTCTCGTTTCACAGAGCTTACAGTCACATCGATGTCTTCCTCGGCAGATGGAGCTGCCACAGTCGCTAACAACTGTGCAAAGATGTCAGCAAATGAGCACCACAGTCAGGCGCAGACAACTGAGTGAGCTCCATCTGTTAGAAAATCCAATGAGATGAAGCTCAAAGCTCGAGATGAACAGTTCGTAAGTGGGCCTTGAGTTAAGTTTATTTATTTACTCAGACTGCTATTTCCAATGTCAGGAGTTTAAGTCCATGCGTTTGACATATTGTCACTTTTTGTTTTGTATTTTCTGCCACTTATTTATATCAAAGATAAAAAGTATGCTGTTGAATGCAGAAAGAAAATCTTCCTCTGCTGTTGCGTCTCACCCTCGTGGGCTTGGCCTGGCCAGACTGGACAGATTAGCAGAACAGCGACCTGATGGCACTCGAACAGGAGTCAGGTCACACGGCCATATGCTTCCAGGTGCAAATATCATGAAAGTTTTAGACAGCAAATAGAGAGGTTAGCTTTAATCCCACAAGGGAGATAACGGATATAATACACACAAACACACGCAGACACATACTACACAAACACAGCGAAGCCTGGAGATACTTATGCAGCACGTACAGTCGAGGCGCTCACACACACTCAGGATAGACACACATGCAGGAGTGCATAAACTGATTTATGCAGACGCATACTGTACACACTTACAAATACACAGAAGTATTTACACACACACACACACACACACACACACACACACACACACACACACACACACACACATGCATCTTGTGGAGCAGGTAATTCCCACGGTGTCCAGAGCCAGAACACAGGATGACCTCTAATTTAAAAAATCCAATGCGCCATGTTAGACTGCATGAATAATGCATGAAGCCGGTCTGCTTGTATTATTGCCAGGAGGAGGATGCAATTACATTTCCCTCAGGTGCTTAAGTGCTGTAGAGTAAAGGAGAAGTGGAAGAAAAAACACATGTAGAGAGAAAAAAAAAATTTTGGGATTATGTACCAGAGGTTCGGTGGCTGTCGGGGGAGCAGATGTGGACATTGTTCTGTTACCGTGTGGCTGTTTTCTTGCTTACATACCCTCAGACTGCAGGCAAAGTTATTGCACAGCTCGATAAGGAATTAATTAAAACAGATTACAAGTTTTTATTGTTCTTTACAGCTTTAAATGTTTCTGTGCTTATCTGGAACACAGTGATAATGGTGTGTTTGGCCTTTTAGCTCTGCCCCTGTGCAAAGCTTAATCTGATTTTCAAAAGTCTCCTTTTCTGTGGAGCTTTACATTTACACAAGTGCACGTCTTTGGATCTACTTCTTTGTTGGTGTAGAAGTAAATAAAGTATATGCCGTGACTTATTAATATTGATTGTATATTGATCTTTGACACCACTGAGGTTCACATCCTGAGTCCTGCATGCAGCTCGGTTTAGCCAACAGAAGCACTTTGGCTACTGTGAGGGCCAGACTTTGATTTTAATTGATTAGTAAAAGTGTCATATCTGGCTCTTCAAGTCAATTTGACCTTTTCAGTACTTAGTGAATACTGCAGTTTTTCCCTAAACGTAACTTAACCCTAAAAGAAGATCATGTCTGCAGCCAGTAAACCTAGCTTAGCACAAAGACTGGAAACAGGGGGAAACAGCTAGCGTGGTTCTGTCTGAAGACGACAAAAGAACTTATAAATATGAATTTTAATGTACAAAACCCAAAGTGGAAAAGCACAACTTGACTTAGACCAGGTTTTTCATGCCTCATCAGTATTTTCTTATTGTTCTCTTGAAAATTATGAATCTTGCTTTAGTCTCATAATAATACATAACCTTGGTGTGTCATTTAAGTCATTAATGCTGCTGCGCTGTTGTTGTGAGCCAGCAGCGATGACAGGAAGAATTCAGCAAATAAAGATACTAAATACTAATGACGTCCTTTATGTTCCAGTGCTAATGACAGGAGCTGTAAAATTAATATTTTACTGTCTTTTGAAAGCAAGAAACAATGTGAAAGTCAGCCTGGGGAACATAACTGAGAGTATTTCATTCTGTGGATGGAAAATAATGACAAATGACAGAACAATGTGAGCTGAACTTTGACCTTGTCAGAGTCAGAGCGGCTGCCTGTGCGCACTAACTTTCTGCCCCAGGGTTGCATGCAAACCTGCCAGTGATTGCAAACACGGAACAAGTCAGTGTTACTCACAGGCACTTTGGATAAAAATGTAAAGCAAACAGCATATAACCGCATGAGTCACATGACGTAAAAACATCTGATTGCTCTGTTTAGATTATCTGCTTTGGCTGACCACCGGTGAGATGCTGATGAAACATGACACGAGAGCAGAGGAGCGCTGTTTATGATCTCACGTTAGCAGCCATGTTGGCTACGGCGTCAGGAAAACGTGCGATAACGTGCTTCTTCTCCTCTTCTTCTTGTCTGTTTCTTTCAACAGCAGGCCAGGTTTCCTTCCTTGAGGCTCATCCAAAATAGCACAGCGAGGAGTTACGTCAGATCCTGTGGACTCTGAAGCGTCAGTCCAGCCAGACTCTGTGCAGCCCTGCGACAACTGTTTGGTCGTGTATGCTAACAAACTTAGTGATAATAAAGTTAATCATCTGTAGGTGGGAAACTAGACTCTGCTGCCTGTGTGAAGCGGATCTGTGGTGGATCTTCTGACCTCCTGTTAAAGGTGAATTTATGCTTCTGCATTGCATGTTGTGGTTCTGCTGCCTCCAGTCTGATTTATAGCAGAACAGAGGATTTTACCTGTTGCACACTGGATGCCTGAGGCAGTTGCGTTTACATCATTTCATTCAGTTTGTGATAAATAACAGGAAGCTCCGTCCCGTCTAGCTTCTGAAAATGAGACAAATTTCCTTCATTTTTGTCGTACAAAGCAGCAATTATGGTGAGAGGGTTTCCAGTGGAGATGGCTTTGCTGGATATGTGTCACTGAAAAGGAGAAGATTACTGAGCCTTTTATCAGCTCGCTTGTTGTTGATTGTCTTCTCCATCAATAATCTGCACCGGCACAGTTTTACTGTACGAGTCAACTCGGAGATAACATCTTTCGAGGGTAATGTCGCCTGGATTATGTTTTCTATTAACATAATGAGGAAATGCTAATTAACGTACAGGACAAGTGGCAAAAACGTTGATACTGAACAAATGAGTATCTGTCCGTGGTGACTGCAGCTTTATTAAACTCTTCATGCTTATGCTCATGTGCTGCTTAGGGTTCAGAAAAGGCTGAAATCTGCAGTGACCTGAAGCATTAGAGACAACGTAGTTATTAGCATTTAACCAAAATCACAATCTCTCTTAACCTTAACCAGTAATTCCTAGATCACACGTACATGAGAATTGGTTGAAACACAGACTTTTCGATGCATTCTGCAAATTTTATGAGAGACTCTTGCATCATCACTCATGAATTGAACCACTCAGCAGGTGCTGATACTTTGTGGAGGATTGTGGGAAGGGTGACAAGTCAAAAGTAAAGGTTTGAGTCAATTTTATGCAAATGTTCAGGTATCTGGAGCAGACAGTGACACATGGAAAGCCAGCTGTCTATCTGATGGACGTCTGCTTATGAAAGCGTTTCACCAGAGAAAATAAAATGTAATGGAGGAGAAATTGATCCTTGCTGTCTTTTCATTGTCTCTTGTTTTCTCGTTATGCATCTTTTCTTCAGCACAGAGACGGAGTCTCTGAAATCACAGGAAGACATCAAAACCTGTGACGGCAACATGACATCAGCCAATCACAATGAACACTCAGATTCATGGAAACGTTTTCTGTCTTGTGCAGACGATGATGTAAACTCTGTAAAAGTACAGCAGCTGCTCTTGTCTGGAAGCGTCTTTCTGTTCAGTTTGCTCTTTGAGTTAAAGAAAAAGTGAAGCTGTAGCCTTGATGCTTCCTCGTACAGCGATCGAAGGGTAGAAGTTCATCTTTTGAAAACTCGAGAGCTTGGACTCGAGTGCCGTCCGAAGGCGACGCGACCGCTCCGAGCTACACTTCAGCTGTTTGAAGTGGGTCCAGTTTCTGAGAGCGCCGCACCACCACAAGTCATTGTGTTCTGAAGGAGCGTCAGTTGAGACTTGCTAATAAGAAAGTTGAAGTGGAACCTTTTGAAAGACAAAAACGTAGTCACTCAACACAACCCTGCATGCGAGACATGGACTTTTCTGTTACTGGGTGAGCGCCTTGATCGTGCTTCATAGAAGTTGCTGCTGTTAATTCGAGACAAACATCTGAAACTGATGCTTTTTCAAACGTTGTAAAGGAGGAAACGCTTTGCACCACAGATCAGATTGATCCTGGGTCACTTCAGGGAGTCTTCAGCCAGCTGACAGCTGCTGATGCTGGACAAACTGCAACCTCAGGGATACCAACATCGAACAGCTGACCTCAGGTTTAACACGGGTGGTGGGTCTGTGTGTGTGTGTCTGTGCAGGCTTTTATCACCTACTGGGGACCTTATAAAAGCGGACCTTGTTGGGACCAGTAGTGCTCATGGGGACCAAATCCTGGTCCTAATGAGACAAAATGTTATTTCTGAGGTCATGATTAAGGTCAGGGGTAAGGTGTGAACTGAGGTGAGGTAAAGGACGTTTTCACCTGAGAAATGAATTGAACTGGATTGATAATACAAATGCACTACTTAAGAACGTCCAGAGCTGACTGATCTGATGAAGAGACTCAGTGCATCTTCTATGGCGTGGTCTGACAAGACTGCTGACAAGAAGAGACTTTACAGACAGGTGAAGAAGACCAGCTCTGTCCTGAGATGCTCACTCAACCCGGTGGAGATGGTGGGAGAAAGGAGGACGACGGCTAAGCTATCCTCCCCGATGGAGAACACATCCCATCCCATGCAGGACACTGACAGCACTGAGCAGCTCCTCCAGCCACAGGCTGCTTCAGCTCCTTCCTTCCTGCTGCTTCACAGTCAACGCTGCTCCCAGCAGACCACACACGCCCAAACTGACGATGTCAGCGTATCCTAAACTGTGTGATATCAATATTCTTTATATGCAATAATGTGAACTCAACCACTGTGTTGTTTTACTTATCATATTGTTGAATTATTTATCATATCCTGCTTTTTTAATTATGCTTCATATCTTGTATTATCCTCTCTGCTGCTGTAACACGGCAGGGTTGCATGTGTGTGTTTGTGTGTGTGCATTTTTTCTTTCCATCTCACAGAGAAGCCCTTCTGTCTCTTCTTATTCCATCTTTTAGATACTGCATATCTCAAATTCTTCTAATATCGTACCTCCCTCTCCGCATAAAGCCTGCATGAGGAGCCATAATTCAACACGGGAAGCAGTCGGACGCTGAGATATTTACTTTCAACTCAGATGAGTCATGAAGACTTTTTATGGCTTTTAGAAACTCCTCGCTGGAGAGAGACAGAAAGGTGTGGACAGAAAAGGACGGCATGGTGAGAGCTGGGTGGAGAATTTTATATATATTAAAGTGTAGCTACGCCTTTAATATTTACTCCCTAATTCCATATTTCTATATTCTGGGGGCTACACTATCGGACTATCAGCTCCTGAGGTATAAAGTAGTATTATGAGACAGGACAGGCCACAGCTAAGTGGTTAGCATGCTAATTTCAAGTGAATATCTCTGCAACACAACACATGGGCGTCTTTGAAATCAGAACTGTTTCTTCCTCACTGTGCATGAAGTTCTTTCTTTAATGTTTTAAATTAAAATTCTGGTCATATCACATCACATGGCACCTTTTTGTGACAGGCCTTTAGACGCTGCACTGAACTTATCTATGTGTTTCAGAAGGAGTATCTGTTCTGGATTAATTGCTCTCATCTTGGTTTAATTTATGCCGTCTTAAAGGCGGCTCTTAATGTATTTAACATTCTGCTTTTGCTGCTTTGGACCCCTGTGTCGGCGTAAATGCCTCCCTCTACCCGCTCCACTACACAGCACCACAGATGTGACCGGACATTTGTAATTTTGCTTTGCATGGTTATAATTGTCCAATTACTTCTGGTTTTCTGGGTCAAACCTGTTTTCCTCTTGGTTAAAATGACAGCGGTGGGCCGGGTTTATCTCAGCAAACATCTGCACGGCGGATCTGTCCGGGCCTGTGGAGTATTCATCTACATTACAACAACATTAGGCCGCTGACTTCTGGGACTGTGTGTGCAAGATATGTGGGGTTTATGAAAGCAGAAATGATTCTTTTTCCTCCTCCTCGTCCTCGGCTCTTCATCCTCCCCGTGTCTCTCTCTCTCTCTCTCATTCATTCTGCACCTCGCTCTCTCGCCTCCTCTGTATTGTCCTATGAAGGCCGAAGCCCAGCTGTATTCCCGTGGGGCAGAGTGAACAGATGTAGCCGGCGTAGAGGAAGAGGCCGAGATGAGCGACCGAAGCCCGGCTGCCTTCTGCAGATTTGACTCTCAAATGTTATAAAAAAAGGAAAATATATAAAAACAAATCCTCGTTGTGCTCCGTGTGAGTCATCAGGACTAGAAAGTTTCCCTCCCCCGCTTTCTCTTCCTCTTCTTTATGCTTCACAGGATATTTTGTATGTTTTAATATTTTGTTTCAGATGTGAATATTTGTCCACGTCCATGGCGTTTTCCTCTGGGGAGACGAAACTTGTTCTCACACTGATTCAACAGTAAAACTTGACTTTGTATTTTCATGTTTAATGTAGGGATGTTCATGTTAATTTGGCCAGAGGTGCTTCTTGGTGGCTTTCCTCTGTAATGTATGGAAGAAGTTTTGAATAATACACTGATACATACACACAGACACACAAATCCGCTTTGTAAAACATTAATAAAACGTTCACCGGCATGTGCGACTGCTTGTTTGCATGTTAATATACTTCCACGTTCAGCATTTGCATGGATATAGCTTGTAAACATTGTGTATATATTCATGTACGTCTGTGTGTGTGTGTGCAGAAGAGACTAATTAATCACTGCTCTACATTTCCCTTTTAAACCTCTGTGCTAACACTGTAATATAGCCATTTATCACTGAAAATATGATTATATGCGAACTAAATTTAAAAAGAACAACTGGAATACTGGATGAAGTAAGAGAAGATGCAACTTCATTGATCCCAAACAAAACGGTTGTGCAGTATTTGCAATACAAAGAAAAAGGAAACATGAAGAAACAAAATATCACCAGCAAAAGATCAAACTGAAGACCTCATAGTACGCACAATACAGTAATTAACGCAGTAAACATACTCATACACGTCCACAAGAGTAAAAGTAAGAGCATTAGCAGCAGCTAGCATAGCGCAGTGTCCAGATTGAAGACTTTACCCGACAATAACAGGAAATTCATGTTTTTGACACGCCATTGGTGACAGGTGTGCTATCAGAGAACAAGTAATGTACCTGTCAGAGAAAGTGGAAGCACTTTGTGAGATTTCAGGCGGAAAGCTGAGCGGACGTTGTTTGGTCATTGCGTCGCTTTACGGTGTGTAAATTATAGGTGTCCAAAATCAGCTCCTGGTTCCCTCAATGATTTCATTAGCAGTAACCTGAATTTTCTGGCACTTATGGATCATCATCATCATCATTTCTTCCTCTGCAGGGATTTAAAGGCGCTACATGGTGCATTAAATTCTCACTTAGGGTTTGAACACTCAGATGCTACAAAGCCTGGCAAAGCTTCTGGTTTATTTTGATGAAGATGAGAAACTGCTCTCAGTCGCTCTGAAGTGGACGCTGTCACTGCTGTGCAAACTATGTGTGTGTGTGTGTGTGTGTGTTTGAGTGAATTTGTACGCATGTGTGTGTGCTCTCAAAGATGCTAGCATACAGTACATGCAAGCCTCTGTGAGTGTGTCTAATTATAGTGAGTGCTTTGTGGTGCATCTCAGTGTGATCGCTCCTCACCGAGTCTGACATTCACATCAATAGAAGCCTGACGATGATGGATTCCCCTCCGCTGCAATGCCAACGCATGCGCACACACACACACACACACACACACACACACACACACACACACACACACACACACACACACACACACACACACACACACACACACACACACACATACACACACACACACTTTTGCAAATGTACTGTGCACATGTGCTCATTCTCTCACTCTCATGCACAAATACACACACTTTGTCCATGCACACACAAGCAGCAGTTTCTCTTTTCCACCTCACTCACTCACTCACTCACTCACTCACTCACTCACTCACTCACTCACTCACTCACTCACTCACTCACTCACAGGCATCGCCTTAATTAGAATTTGGTGCTGTTGTTGCACAGAGGACGGCAAACAGGGCAGTCACGCAAGACACACACACACACACACACACACACACACACACACACACACACACACACACACACACACACCATGTTTACAGTAGCAGGAGCAAAACTGTACAGTAAGCCTCTCGCGGGCTAAAGATAGTTTTGCTGAATGGCCTGGATGTGTTGCTGGCAGAAACGTTTTGAGTTTGTTGTCAGGTGCTTGGCGTCTCAGGCGGTTCTCGACCCCCCCCCCCCCCCCCCCCCCCCCCCCGAAACATTTGGTTTGTTCCACCTCCTCATCCCAGTTTCTTAGCTGCCGCTTTCACAGCACAACTCTGACCATGTTATCGTTTGTCTCCTTAGTCTAAATTAGCTTAATTAATCTCAAACCTGCACTAGACAACATTTTCAATCTGCAGCCAAAACACAAAAAAACCGAAACAAATCTGGAAACATAAAGTGATCCTACAAACATTTCACAGTTTGGTGGCAAATGTTTTGCTTTGTTCTGATTCAGTGTGTTCATAGAGCAACATTCAAGAGCGGCCCAAACGTTGTGAATAAATCAGAAATATTACGGGAAGATTCACTCAAAACTCTTCCTCCTCTTTCTTTTTTCTTCTTCATTACGGAGCACCAGTAGTGTGTTGATCATTGTATTCATTGGGTTTATGTGGTCAATATACCACCAATGCACCAAAACGGCTCCTGATGCATCTTATTAGAGGATGTCAGGAGTTCATGAGCTCTTCATGAGCAGAAATCCTGATTTACAGGTAAATCTAGCAGCCGCTCTGGCTCAGAAAATTTCAAGCTCATCTACAGACAAGCGAGTGCAGACAGGTGTTTCTTCTTCGTAGAGATAAGTGATTATCTTTATCACAAATGCAACAAGATCTGAAGGTGTCCTGTATTTTACTTCGTTAATGTCCGCTTGGATGAGAGCACTGTGACTAACGGCTGTTATCTCAAACCTGGAGCTCCTCTTCAGAGGAGAGCTGCCAGCAGAGGATGACCGAGCCATTTGTTAGCACAGATTATTAAATCCACTCCGCTTGTTAAATACAGCTGTCAGGGGCAAAAGTTGGGACACATTACAGCTTACCGGCGTCTTATATGTCCTTTTTAAATATGAACAAGGCCCCCTGTGTCCACAGCTCTGTGGATATAGCATTAAATAAAACACACGCACACAACTAGAAACAGTGAGTAAACCTGTTATGTAATTCTTGCTGTCTGCTCGGCCTAAGCAGAGGAAGGTTTTGACTAATAGCCATATGTTGCTCAGAGAAAGATGAGGCGTGCTTACAGAGAAATGCACTCTGTGGCTCCTCGCAGGGAAAACAGAAAAAATAAAACAGATTTTCTCTTGACCTGAAAACACTGAAAGCTCTCTGTCATCTGCTGCAGATAATTTATTTTAGAGGTAAAGAAAGATGCAACGCTGCGTGATTTCCAGCGTTGAGCCGCCCACGTGATGATGCTGATGACAGATGACGGATGATGCGGACTCGCATTAAATGTTGCCGTTCAGGTGCCCTTGAGCAACGTGTTCAGCCTTGTGGGTCTCATGAAACACACTGTGGCATTTTTTCATGTCCATCACAACATTATAATAACTGCACGTCAGTCACAGAAACAGTGATTCCCCTGAAACACAACAAAGAGCCTCGTCTGACTGTTCATGTGAGCGATGAAATCTATTTACGTTCACGTTACATTTGCATTTAAGGCATCAAACTGCTCCAGGATGATTTACAAAGACGGGACAAGCAGCTGGAGAAACTCATCTCCAGTGACTCTCTGTGTTCTCAAGGAAGGTCGTGGAGCCGCAAGGTTAAAGCTAGTTCATATTTTTATAAAGGATCAAATGACTAAATGTCATGTGAAAGCGGCTGATTGAATCCAGTGAGAGTTTACATTCAACTCTCGGTGCACATTTCAATGAGAACATTTATGTATGTTTAAATACGTGAACTCATTCGGATGCCATTGGATCGTCACATCCTCTGCTTGTGCTTCCTCTCCTTCCTGGTCAGGAGACTCTTCCTCTCTCGTCTGTTGCGCTCTGATGACACGAGTGGGATCAGGTGTGCAGGTGTTTGGCAGCCAGCTGATTATCGTGGCCAATCTTCTCTGCTGTTACTCCACCACGGCGCTGCACAGTCTCAGTCCAGCCTTTAAGAGGCTCTTTGCTTGCTGATCGCTGGCCAATTTTCATCTACCTCCGCCTGCAGCCTCCTCCGTCCTACTCCTGCTCTGTCTGGAGTAGATGTGGATCAGCTCCGCTCCTCCTGGTTCCCTGAACTCCTCTCTGCCAGGCTTTCCAGCTCTGTTCCCAGCACTTCCCTGCTCAGCTCCCCGGCTTACGCCTCACTCTCCTCTGGCCAAACAAACTCTGTGTTCTGCATTTGGGTCCACTCGACTAGTCTGCATACACAGATTCATTATACAGAAGGAAGAAATCGTGAAACAATAACCATGTGATGTGATGATTCATTGGGGGGGACAAAGTTTCTGCTTTCCTGAAACATCACTGCAGGTTGAATAAAGATGGTGGTGTATCCTGACGCAGTGACTCGTATTAATTGAGGACGATGTGCATGAAGACGGTGCCAGTGTGCAGGCTTAAGTGGAAAACAATTGGGTGTGGGTGTTGTGATGCAGTTATTATGCCACCAGTCTGTATTGCCCTTTATGAATTATACATATTTGCTGCTTCTTAGGCCGTGTTCAGGACGACAGCAGCCCTGCGTGAAAAAACGTGGCCCTTTTCATTTAAATGAGACCAATCCAATGGTGCGGCGAAGGCATCAACACGGCAAAAAAAGAAGGTTCAAACAGCAAAAATGTTGAAGCTTGCTGAACTTTCCAGCAGCTCCAGCCTTCAGAAGCTGATTACACACATGCAAGGACACATTAGAAATGACTTTCTAAAGTGAACATTGTATTTTGAGGCTCCCGTTTACCTTGTGGTCGCTGTGATGAAAGATAAAATGACTGCTGCTGTGATCAAATTAACAATCCTGGATCGAGTTTCATGTCTCAGCAGTGCCACCAACAGAGCCTCCTGCATTGTTTTAATGCAGGGCTGCTTTCAGGACAACAGCACCAGACAGGAGGTTTATTTTCTAACAGAAAGGAACAAGCTGACATGCAAGAAACAGACAAAATCAGAGATTCAGAGGACGGGCGCACGTGAATTTACTGACAAGACTGATTCTCTTTCATTCTCATCAATACGCTTTTACAGTGAATTACACCACAATCAGCTCTGCCAAGTGTGCGCCCTGTTAGCCTCCGCCGTGGCTGTGACTCGTCTGCTGGAAAATTGTACATTGTACAAGCAGCTGTCTGCACCCACGTACCATGACGTACAGTTAGCCTCTAAAACTCAAAGAGAGATGTCAAGATGAGGACGCTTCTCCTTGTGCTGTAAAACCCAGGAGAGAAGCAACGAGTCAGCGTGGGGGAGGGCAGGAATGAAGCATGCATCAGTTTTATGGAAAATATGCTGGAAATGCTAATTGAATTAAGCATGCTGAGCGGATCCGCTGAGGAAAAATATGTTTAAAGATATTAGTAAACATGAACCGTCTCCCGGACCCTCATCCTCTGTTTGTTATGAATACTGGATGAAACAATAGTCCCTTTGCAACCTCAGTGGAATATTCATAAGATGTTGAGGCTGGAAGAAGCAGTCGAGCGTGGAGTCAGAACCAAAATGAGGCAAAATGCACAAGATTGTTCAGAGACGGAGTTTCAGTGAGAAGATATGAGCCTGCTGCAAGAAACACTCGCTTCAATGAGGCTTAAACATTCATTTTGATTCCCTTCAAGCACTGAGTGTCCAGTTGTGCCTGATTTATGCGAAGCAGGTATAAAGTTGGCCACGTTCACCATTTCAGTTCAGTGTGTTAGCATGCTAGTGACATTGATTCTCTACTAGAGGACGAGGAAGCTGCACACAGGTAGCAGCTTGTACAGCACATGATTGAAGAGGCAACCAACAAGTAGTTTAAGCACTAACTGTGTTCAAGGTGCGTTTTTTATTGTGCGTGGAGTTAATTAATCATACGCTCTCATCTGTCGACAGTGCTTTTCCTCGCCTCACGCCTGTCGCAGCCATGTCACAGAACATCTCACCGTGTCAGCAGGAGCTCTGTAAACGGAGCCATCGCACTCTTAAGTGTCGCATCTCTGAAATGTGCCTCCTCATTTGTTTGCCGGGCGGCGAGTGATGGACAGAATGACGCTGCAGAGTTGCTGCGCTCAGAGCTGCCAAATGAGGACGCATCCCAGGAACACAGTGACATCTGCTGCACTGTAAAATGCTGTTATTGCTCTCTTTTATGGTGCTGGATTTGCTTTTCAGAGGACATAGAGTGAGGAATAGAGGGCTGGCAGCATCAAGGGGCGAGAGGAGAAGAAGGTGAGAGAAATGATAGGCCGTATTGTTGAAAATCCCTCGCCACAACACCTCGAAGGGATTTGACTTCATTCCCTCTCTAAGCATCTCTGCCAGAGAGGCCTCGCAGATGCAACTTTGCACTCAGCATTTCTATTTTTTCCCCTCTTCTACTTCCATCTGACACCGCCGGCAACAGCAGCAGCCGTGGTCACATGCTTCCAGTGTTTGTCCTTTATTACTACTGCAGGGAGCTCTTGTGTGCACGTTGGGATGGTTGAAGGACAGGATTCATGTTTGGGGAAATCCTGCAGTGAAGTTGAACTGTTCACGTATCTGCGATTTGAACACATTTATGTTCTCTCAGATGTTGAGACTTCTGCTCTTCTTGTTTTTCTCTTGAGGATATGAAGACGTTTATGTTTGTCTGGCAGACACGCAGCGTTTGACAATGTCTCTATCACAGAAACGGGACTCATTTGGTGCTTGGGTAAAAATGCTAATTAACAAAGCAACGTTTGTTACCATGGCAACACCATCATTTGGCTCCCAGCTTTGGCATCAGTTTGGTGATTAAACCTCCAACACTTTTGTTTCTCTGTCTCTTTTTGTTTTACGTCCATCTGCTGTCATTGTGGAAACAACTGTTCATGAGACACACAAACGCACGAGCAGACGCTGTTTATGCGTGTCTGCTTCACGCTGTGTTTCAGGACAAGACAGAGGAAGAAAAACATGAGGGGAAAGAGAAATTTGATGCATAAAGTGAATGAAAAATGCAGCGACAAAGTCGTGAAAGAGGACGAAGAGGCTTTGTTAATGTCATCATCAGTCTACACCAAACTGGGTTAGAGAGAATAATCAGTGACCCCGAGGCTCAAACTCCACTCCATTACGCAGAGACGCATCAGTTTCACACGGCGGACAGAAGATAAAAATGGATGCAGCAGAAACATATAGTCCTTCTTGCGTGCATTCCTCTTCCTTGTGAAAAACTTCTGCCTACATTACCCACAATGCAACTCGATGTTCAGTGTGAGATTGCAGTGTGTTTGCTGGTAGCAGCTAATGGGACCTCGAGCGAGCTCCAGCAGAGGTGAGGAGCAGCTGAAGAGGTCTGCTTCCTTCTAACTCCACACCTCCACATGTTTCCAAACTTGCTGTCTTTCAGCCCGAGTGGCGTCACCTGAAGCAGCTGGGAATCAGATATGCACCATCTGCAGAGGAGGGCGCTACGAATAACCCATTAGATCGAACGAACTCCTGTCGAGGAGCCAGTTTGGAACAGATGAAGACACGTAAACATTATCCAAATTCTACGTATGAATACGACGGCAGTTTTCTGTTCCTCCCACAAATCCACAAATGGCCTTTGCGCACCAGGCAGCAAACTGTCTTTGGTCATCAACACAGTGAAGTCACCTGCTGTGAGAGATGTCCGGACACTTCAGCGATGTGGTGCAAGACATGTCCAACAGACAGAACAGGTGTGTTTTATAGAGACTCGAAGAATTTCTGTCGTCCATCATTTGACTGAATTGAAGGAGCGCATGAATGTGGTGCGAGCTAATGCTAACAAATAAGCCTGTGAAGAAGAAATCAAAGTAACAAACACCTTCTCCTGGCGCTCACCTGACTCAAAGAGTGACGTGCACCCCTGTTTGTAGTTCATACATGACCTCGTTCACCACAAATAAAACTACAAAAGATAAAGTAGTTTTCTGTTATTTCTATAATCTGATAAACATGATGTCACACAGGACTGAAACAGTCAGCATATGTTAGTTATAACTAGACTGTTTTTAATTAAAATATATTTTTTTGTCATTTTTTCATCTCATAAAACCAAGCTGGATTAATCCTCTACAGGAAAACCAGACTCTGAAAGAAGAATGTGCAGAGCAGCACTTTGCTGGTTGACCACTTATTGATTTCTTGGATTGCTTTGAGAGACTCTGGTGCACAATTAGCAGCTCATCTGCATTTTCTCCACATTTTTCTCTTCACTTAGCAATGCTCAATGCGACCGGACCTCATTTACTGCAGACTGTGGGGACCGACTGACAGCCGGAAGAGCAGCGTCTCTGCTGTGGTGTTGTTTTAAGGTGGATTCAATGGCAGGACACAGCATTCAGATTATGAAGGTTTATTGGACGGCGGTGGGGAATGGAGGTGAAGTGGAGAGCAGATGATGGCTGGCAGGGGCTGAGGACAGATGGGTGATGGGAGATGGCAGAGTGGAGCTGAGCGGAGCGGGGGGGAAAGGGTGTGAGCATGGCTGGCTGGAGAAGTGCGAGGATGGCAGGCAGGCAGCTGTGACGCAATCACACCAGTTGAGGAAATGATCTGGCACAGAATGGGTGAAGAGCCGGGGTTGAAACACCACCAGGCTGATGAGCTGATGGACGGCATCAGCAGCGATCCAGTGGGCAGGAGAGTCAGTGCGGGGCTTCCACGCCCACACCACAGTTCAAAATCACATGCCAACATAGTGCCTACTGCATGCTCAGCACAGTGTCCACACTGGAGTACACACACGTCACCTCTGCATCACATTATCTGTCTGAGCAAGAAGATTATTTAACACACAACAACATCTTCCAGTCAATGAGGCAAATTAAAGAAAAAAGGGGACACATGGTGAAGGCTTTTGTTTGTCGTTCATATTAGATTTAGATTAAAAAAAAAAAAAAATAAAGAATTAAGGTAAAATATCTATTAAGATCAAGCAGCTATTGTCCTGAGGAGCAGAAGAGCTGAGCAAAGGGCTGAAAGTGAGGAGAGCCAGGAGGAGCAGGAGGCGCCATCTTAGCGATTGTCTCTGGTCATGTGCTTTAATAATAAGCAGAGTTATATGATTCAGTAGACAAATATGTTTGGCTGCAGTCTGTGTGACCGTGGGGTCAGCGGGGTCTGTGACTGGCTGGCTGGCTAGCCACCCGGGCAAGCACTCGCAGAGCTTCTTGACTCCAAAACATTGGAGCTTATTTTTAATTGGTCGTCAGTTTTCATAAAACTGCCAATGCTTTAAAACTGCACCGCTGTTTTCTCACCTCAGTAATACTCAGAAGGGGACTGAGGAGACAGAAGCAGAGGACACAGAGGAAGGGAAAATACTCAGGACAGTTTGGGACTGTTGAAAAAAATACTGCATGAAGAAAGTGAACATTAGATGAGAAGCGCGTCGGTCGGTGCTGTTAGTGTAATGACTGTGAACAAGTGTGAGCATCAGTCTGCAGAGTGCAGCCTGCAGCAGCGTGAAGCCAGAACATAAAGCCAGCTGAAAAACACGTTTCACTGATGAGAGTCTGTCATATTAAAGAAGACAAGGGCTCCTCTCGTCTTTTCTCGTCTTCTTCATCCAATCTGATCGCACCGACGTCCCTGAAGTGGGACAACAAAGTGCAGCTAAACTTTGACTTTAACCTTGAGACGAAGCGGCAGCGCTGAACGCCGAATCCGACCGCGCTCCTTTGATGATTTGTGGTTGTGGGCGTGCTTGTACTTCCTCTCCTCGGTATGTTTTTCTCTGAGCAATGCTTTGCTTGAGGTGGGTCATCGTGTGTGTGGTTAACGAGCGGCGTCTGTCACACTTTGGCGTCTCACTGTTTCGTTCACACACACTTTAACGTACGAGCACAGCGCAGATCCACATTCTCACACTGACAGTGAGCGCTGGCTGCAATTCACTCTTCAGCTCAGACACAAAGCTAACCCTCATCACAGAGGATGTGTTTAGCCTAGCTTAGCACAAAGTGGAGGCAAGTGGAAACTGCTAGCCTAGCTCCTTAAAAACCCTCCAAAGCTGGCTCATTTTGTACCTAATTTATTGAAAGCTGATGTAAATTGTGGTTATTGTATACATAATTGTGGTTTTAGGACCAACATGTCCTCATACTGACAACCAGTGTCTCCCAAAATGATATGAACGCTGGAGAGTACCAGCGGCATGCGGACCCGAACTTTGTTGTCATGTGGTTAACGTGAAACATTGCAGGACTGTGGACCACTGCACCACAGAGGACAAACCCTCCTGTTTGCAGGAGGTTTGCACCCCCTAAAAGCAGCCATTATAAAAACCATCACCTGATAAATTTGCTTTTCTTGCTGGGATACATGCGATCAGTACGCGGGCATTTTAGTGAGAAAGAGATTAGATTCCTTGTGATGCAGGTCAGAGCTTTTCTACAGCGTTCAGACATTGAGGTGTTTAAAAGGATGTTTTTCAAGTGTCTCGCTGAATCAAATCAATGAACAACTGCAGGGCACCGATCGTCCTGTCAGATTGACTCTGGGACAGAGTTCAATGGGGTCAGATGCAGCTAGACTGCATGAGGTAACTGAGATTACTGCGGCTGCACAGTGACACTCTTAGCATTTTGTACTACAGGATGCAGTATGTGATCTGACTAAAGCTCTTCATTATAAACAGACCTGACAACGAGAGGCTGCGCTGAATTTGGAGGATTTAAACATGTTTAAACTCACTGTTGCTGGGGGGTTGGACCGTATGGACGAAAGAGGGGAGCATGCAAATATGGACTGAAGTGTAGACGTGATGAAAAACCTGTGTCTGATCATGAAGCATGATGTTACCTCACAGCTCGGTGGTTATCAGGGACGAGCTGCATGTCTCTGTCAGACTGACAGCTGTCTCACATGGACGCAGGTTGACTGCACATCGATAGCTCTGCGCTGCACGCGCTCGTCTCCTGTAAGACACGTCTGTATCCTCCAGGCTCTGCGGTGTTATACACTATGATGAGCTGGTCGCGGGTCACGTCTCTCACCTGCGTCTCCGGGCTCGTCTTCACCTCCCTGCAGTTCTCAGGCTTTAGTTCAGTGTTGCTGCTGTCTGCTGGAGTGTAAAACCTCCTCAAATTGTTGTAAATCTTTGTTAATAAGCACCAGATATAAATTATGCTGGACATTGAAATGAACACACAAAAACCACTAATTTAATATGACGTCATGATTAGGACTATTGAAACAAGCAGGCAGCGTCAGGTTCACCAGTAGCTGCAGATCAGAGGAGGTTGGACAGATGGACAGATGGTCAGACGGTCTCCTTAAAACCTCTAGCTGTCTGATCCTGGAGCGTCCCATCATTGAACATCTCCCATCCCTCCTTAAGTGCTCTGGTAGCAGTCTAATCTCCTGCTCCCAGTCTTTGTGCTAAGCTATGCTAACATCTCCAACCTGCCTGTGCTGGATGCACACAGATGGAAATGATTATGATGTTTTTGTCATGAGAAATCAAACGTTCCCCCAAACTATCACGCTGCCTTGAAAGTCCCTCTCAAACTCTGTATCTCTTCCTTTTTAATTATTAGAGGTTTAATGAGAGAAATCTATTAGGAATAATGGCCCATACCTGAATCTCCGTCATCAGTACATTTAATGAACTAAGTGTCTCTAATATTTTATACAGCTTTAAATCATCTTTAGCGTCACAGTGTTTTATATTAAGGCCTTCATATTTTATATCCCTGCAGATTTATTAAGGGAAATCAATAAAGTGATGATGGCTTTTACGTGGACTCACCTCAGCGGTGTCAGAAAGTACTTTTCGCATTTTATACTTTGGGGTCATTAGCGCACACACACACACACACACACACACACACATAGCAACATGCTGTCGACAGATGAAAGTGCTACGTCAGCAGACTGGATGAGGAACATCTCTCCTCGTGTTTGAGGCCTTAAATCTGGGCTCCTGCAGCGTATGAAGCCTAATACGTGAGTGGACGCCTGAGAGCGTTAATGTAACCTTGTACAGGGTGATAGTCGGCTGATGATTTGGCTCCGGTTGAAGGCGAGGCTCGGCGTGGCGCAGGCGCCTCGCTGCTTCAGCCCTGCAGGGGGAAGAGCAGGAAGCACGTATTAAGATGGTGCTATTGGCTGCTGACCAGTTCATCTCCAAACACACACAAACACACACACACACAGTCTATCTCTCTCACACACACGCGTACACACTCACTAAACGCCATAGGTAGCTCTTAATCATATTATCCCTGCGAACGGGGCGAGCAGCGTGATGTCTTAAGTACACTTCGGTGAGGTGTGTTGCAATCAGACACACAGCATGTCAGGCCACACACACACACACACACACACACACACACACACACACACACACACCTGCAAGCAACAAAGACAAACACACTCAGAGCTTTAAACAGACACACAATGAAAAACTAAAGGTGTTAGATGAGAGTCCACACACACAGTGGAAGCCGGGAGGTGCAGTCACGGTCAAGGTGCCCTCTGTGTGTGACACAGACAGTATCCGTCCCACCTGTGGACGCTTTGTTTGTCACTCATTCATAGATTATTGAAATAACAAAAAACACATATATTCATGCAGGTTTGCTGAAATAGCTCTCATGGTGATTGTTAATAGTGATATCTGTGGACTTTAAAGCTGCTGTTGAAGTTTCTGAGCATGATTTTTTCCTGCTGTGAGCACAGCAAAGGCACTTCTGTTTGCTTCCAGCGTAACGAGGTGGAAGCAGGCAGACAGACTTCTCAAGACTTGGAGAAATAAAGCCAAACTAGAAGTCATTAGCAGTCAGGGAGAAAATAGATCTTTTTGTAATGTGGAGGATGGAGAAGCCTTTGAAACAAGCAGAAAACTCTGATGATTGGAATTTAAACGAGATGATTTTTATTTTAAAGTGGTTATTCAGAGTCGAACTACAGACTGGAAATGTCTGGCTGATCAATGAATCGACTAATCTTTTGATGTATTATCCGTTCATTTCATGTTACCTTATAGACATATAATGAGAATGCCTGATTAAAATATAATAAACCAGGATTATCCTTTAACCGACGAATGCACAGGCTCCACCGGTGGGTTTCATGCGACTGAGAAGCAGCACTTCACCGGGCGGGACTTTCCCCAGAGGTTAAATTACACATACAAACAATGTAGGTGTTAAATATTGTTGAAAGTGCGACAACCTGAAAGATGCCAGCAGACGGCTTGCGTATGTGGAGGAGAGCAGCAGGAATTCGATCATCACTTCAGGGAGAAAACTCAATAGTCAATTCACCAGCTCAGCCTATTCCCCTGTCCCCCGTCCACACTGCCAAATCAATACGTAATTTATCGGCGATAAAGCTGAGCATTGCCTTGGGCTGGTTAGTGCCTGTCTGTGCGCGTGTTTGTGTGCGTGTGTCACTGGGGAGCACGCACACACACACACACACACACACACACACACACACACACACACACACACTGTGACCTGGTTAGCAGTGTGATGCCCTGTAATCCTGGCCGGCTGAAGGCTCAGACACCTGATCGGAGCCTTGTTGTGTTTTGCTGTAATTTAGTTCTTCTGAGATTTTGCAGTCGCAGATGAAAAATTGAAATTTTGTCAGATCCTCACAGACTTTCTGTAAAACAGTCAGTTTCCCCAACTTTAATTCAGGCCAGAGAGTCGCATTTAACATCCGAAGCGTTCACTCCGCACTGACCAACAGATTACTGGTGCTAACGTGTTTTTGGATGCACACTAATTTGCATTGGAAGAACCTCAACAGCTGCTAGAGAGATGGACACTGAATTTGTGCAGATGTTCAAGGTCACCAGAGGATGGATCCTAATTGTTTTGGTCATCCACTGATTCTTCATCTAGCGCCACCAGCAGGTCAAAGTTTCACTTTCAGGTAAAAGTTTCAAAACCAACCTGATGGATCGACACAATGTTTCGTACAGACAGACACAGATTCATGGTTCCAGATATTGTCTGAATAATCAGATCAAATTTCGAATTCGTTCCATAGTTTGGTTTAAGACCAAAAACCTGCAAAACTGATTACATTTCCATTTGCGCCTGCTGTCCTCTGAGTGTGGTGCTAATGCTCGACCACAGGAAGATGGTGACCAGGGTGGGAATATGAAAGCTGTTGGTACAAACGTTAGCATTGAGCAGCTGGTGAATTTGAATGTTTGTGTTTTAAAGATATAATATGTTTAATGCTGTGAGCATGTTGGCATTATTATCACAGGTTCCAGTTTCCACCGTGAAAACTCAACAGACTCATCTGCTGATGAGGACTCTAAGTGTTACAGTAGTGTTAGCTTCTTCCATCTCGGCAGAGTTGAGACAGTTGAGCTCTGACACTTTTCTGCAAGAAAAGCAGAAAACACCCAAACATGCCAGTGTTTCCCCCTCTGTCCCCGCGAAGCAGCCAAACTCTATCAAGCTGTTTGTTGTGACTGTATTACGGGAACCCATCTCACCTCGGCGCCGGGCTGGGCTGCGTGGTGTGTGCCATGGCGACCCGCCGGGCAGCGCGTGATTGATCGCACCGTCGCGAGGAGGATTACTATGCCATGATGCAGAGGCGAATTAATCATTGTGACGCTGTGGCTGACATGTAATTTCTCTGCTGCGCGTTAGCAGAGTGAAACCTCCAGCAGGTGGAAGGCACAAATATGAGCAATGTTTGCTCTGGAGGTGGACTTGTATTCAGGCCTTTGTTATTTACATGTATTGAATTATTAAATGAGCTTATTTGTGCAGGGAGATGCTTCCATAGGCATAGCTCTCGTTCTCTAGCCGCTATGAGGCTAACACACGACGTGTTATCAGGAACTCTGTTAACTTCGCTTTGAAAAGGCCGAGAGAAGCTGGAAGAGAAATAATTCATTTAAAAAGTTAGATATTACACCATAGAGAAACACATATGCTGCATTGGGTTGAATCTTTTAGCACCTCAGCTGCACTCTGTCCTCCTCAGGGCTTTTCCTGAGCGTCCAAGCTACACAACAGTTACCGAGATATATTTAATATTAAATGCTGAGTGTCTTGTTGCATTATGAAACATTTAAAAATGAAATGTTAGCTTCAATTCAGTTCTGTAGAGCTCCACATGGGCAATAAACTTAACAGATATTCTAATTTAACATTCAAATGTCCAAATAATAATATTAACAATAAAAATACTTTTCTGGTGTCCGGTGGACTTTGTGTATGAGTTTGTTTTCATTGCAGCCCTGGTTGTGGCAACAATCTTCATTATTTAGAGTGTGAAGTACTGTTTAAACTCTAATATTAAATATCAAATATTACATTAAACTCAGCAGAGGGGGCACAGTTTGCATAATTGTGGAGCAAACCATATTTCTAGTCACTGCTTGTGTCAACACTGTGCTGTCCTTCCATATCACGCACAGGCTGATCAGATTAAAGAGATTTGTGCTTTTATTTTGAAGGTTTGACCCCAACAGAGGTCTCCATTTCTGGTAAGTGAAGTGGCATTTTGATTTTGTGACTTTAAAGCAATCAAGGGCATTGCATAGCATACACACGATTCTTGGTCATGTTTATAAAAAATGGGAAAACTCATCAGCGCTGATAGATGCTGGCAGCGCCAAAGGGCGTTTTTAGACCAGTCAAAAATCATCTTTTTCTTGTGTCTGCCAAAGACTCCAGAGGACCAGCTGTAGTGGCTCCACTCCATGGATTTTATTACAATTTGAACAAATGTCCTGATGTTTCTCCTCTGACGCTGCGATGACATCCGTGTTTATGTCAGTCAACCTAAAATTTAAACATGTAAAATAACTTCACCACAGTCCCAAAGCACAAAGTAAATATAGCACACGTTCAAAGGACTCCCAGTGTCAGTGGAGAAATCTGTGGCATCTTCAGAAAACTGTCTCCTGTCCTTTATCAAGATGTCCCTGCAGTCAGCTACAGTATGATAAAGTGTCCCTCGCTTTCATCAGCCTGTCACAGACTTCCTGATACAGTCTAACAAGGCCAAAGGCCACGTCCAGACCAATCCAAACCTATTTTGCTTGTTGTCTGTTAGATGGGAGACCGCTTGCATTGGTTGGTATTGTGCCTCGGTGCGGCTGGTCTGCTCTCGAGTGAAAAACACTGTCATTCTTCACTGAGATCTTTGGCCCGAAGCCTTCGGCAGCGCTTGTTCTTCAGTTTGTCTTCTTGTTGAATAAGGACAGTGCAGGGAGAGCTGATCCTGAGAGACAGCAGTAGACAGTAAGGACAAGAGAAGGTAGGCGCTGAGACTACTGATGCTCCATCCTGGACACCCTCAGGTGAAGGATACTGAATAAATCAGTGACATTTTTCTTACATGTTTGTAACATGGCAGCTTCTGTAGTCGGAGGCAACAAATAAAACAACGCCCAGTGAAACAGAGAATCCAAAAAACAAATCAAACTCAACCAAGCAAAGAGCTAATAACCATCTTCCACACAGCCGAACAGGCACCAAACCAATCAGCCTGCCAGATAAGCTAACCAACAAACTGGCACCAAGATAACCAATCAATACATTTTCCAATAAGCAGGCCAATCAAGGAACCTGGACCTCTTCACAATTTGTAATTAACAACTCAGCTAAACCAACAATCCTCCCTGAAACCAGCCGCCCTCATGCTTTTGTATAAAGTTAACGCTTGGATCTTTAGAGGCAGAGGACCTGATCGCAACAATCAATGAATAAAACAATCATTTAATGGTTTCGTTTCTATTCAGCTTTATTTTTCAGGATTCTCTACAGGGAGGCTGAGGATAAAATGTGCTTCCCTCTGCCTCAGGAGAATGAAACACCATAAGAAATCTACCTGTCAGCTTTACTGGTTGGCTTTTCACCCTCTCCAGAAGTGTCACAATTTATATCAACCTCGAGAAACCAATTTTTATAAGCGCCAAACAAGGTGAAGTCCAGAGATAAAGGAAGAAGAAAGAAGGAGAGGACAGCAAAATAAAGAGGGAGAGGCTGAAATTTAAGAAAGAGGAAAGAAAAAGGAACAAGATGTGAAAGGAGACAAGATGGGGAGGAGGAGGCGCAACAACACACCGATACGCAAACACACACTCAGGCATTGCTGCTCTTCCATTTTGTTCTTCTTGCACTGATGCACACAGTCACAGTCATGCACACAAACAGCGGCAGACGCACACACTGTTACACAAACACACAATAATATAGAGGCATTTTCGGTCACACATCCATGTTTGGACACGTTATATAATACTGTGTGTGTGTGTGTGTGTGTGTGTGTGTGTGTGTGTGTGAGCATTTGTGCTGCTGCAGCAACAGTAACGAGGAGCCCGGAAAGCAAGACTTAATTGGTGGAGTAAAAAGCACTTTCCTGAGTTCAAAGATCATATAAAGAGGTATGGACGATCAGGCGAAGCAAAGTAATCAGCATGCAGGGAGGACGATCAGACAATCATTAAAAAGTAATCAGAACTAGTAATAGGCTGCAGGCACATTCAGTAAATGGCCTGCTTGCTGCAGGCAATGCTGACGGAGGACGGCAGGCTGAAAAGTGGGCTTCATGCGCACTCAGAGGAAGAGTCGGGCAGAAAAAGACAGACTGAGGCTCAGCTTCAGGCCCGGGCTCTGACTGAGGAGGTTCAGGAGACAGACAAAGTCAGGACCAGGTTCAGGCTCGGACGGAGAGACAAACCCAGAAAGACAAGAAAAATAAACTGAATCTGGCAAACTTTAAGATTCAGAGGCACCCTCTGGCCAAGAGGCAGAGACTGGCTTCAGCAAAGAGGCAGTTTGCAGTCTGACTGAGGACCAGGGACAATAGCTCAGTACGTTTTCTATGCAAATTGATGCTTGCAGATGACTTTATCTGGATCTTATTAGCTGGAAAACACAATGGGAGTCCAAGTTAGATAAACAATAACACAGAATATTTATGTTTTCTCTAATGGTATGTCTAGGTGTTATTATATTTATGTGCACAAATATCTATATTTACATTCATGAAATCTAAATTCCAGCCATCTATATTCATATTTAAGGTATCTTTATCTGTATTTTGGCTGTATATATTGAGTAATATCCCTTTTATGGCTGACATGCTTGATCTGAGATCATCGGCTTATCGGCATGTACAGAATTTCATTGGCTGCTGGAAGCATCTGACATCTGCAAAATTGTTTGTAATTGGCTCGATCGTCACACATATGGCAGATCGTGATTGGCCAAGTGAGTTTTCATTTGAAACTCAGAGGAACTGTGAACTTCTAAAGGGTAAAAACACGGAAGACAAACCACCTGCTAATTTGAGAGGATAAAACGTCTTTCTGTGGATTATTGTCTCATTTTGGACAAAATATTTTTACTGCAGTGGACTTTTGGTGATATTTCCAGACCATTTTTGTCAGAGTGTTTTTGATCTGTGGATCACTGAGAGATTGTTGTTGTTCATAAGTGTGAAAAATGCACCAAAAAAACGCAGAAAAAAAATGACTTTTTAACTGTCTGCAGTCAAGGAGCCGAGTTGAATAATGGTAGAAATGGTGTAACATTAGCTGTTGTTTTATATCTACGGTGATAGTCTTATTTCATGATGATCCCCGTCCTTCATGGCGTTTCACCGGACCTTTGCGAGTGGTTAACCGTGCAAACAACCGTGACGTAAAACATCATCATTCAGCACCGCGGCGCTGAACGTTTGCTGCTCGGTTAATCCACAGGACAATAAAAGCTACACACCTTTAAAAAACCAACAACAGTCATCCCGGAGCACTTTGGTGCCGAGGTCATGGACCCAAGCGCCAACAAGAAAGTTGTTTGTCTGCATATTTTATATGCTTTCATTTGTTTTCTAGAGCAGAACGACGTTTGAATGAGCAGCTAGTTGTTTTATCTGCTGCCTCAATAGCAGCAAAACTTTCAGTTCAGCTGAAAAATCGCTCCTCTTCATCAGGTAAGAGTCACATCCAACATATGTTCTGATTTTCCTCCATCTCGTCCACTGAGGTTTTCACTTCCTGCCCTCCATCTGAATTTAACGTAACGTGACTGCAAGCAGTCTGAAGTTGTTCTTTAGGTGATGACATCTTGTTAATCATATGAAAGGACCTGATAGTGTATGTTCACTATGTCACATATGCAATATCCTTCTGATCAACCTCATCAAGAAGAAAAGGTTTGTGACATTCAGTGACATCTGTCTGGACGTTCTGCCATCGCTCCGTCATATTTTAAAAAGAGCTATGGAAATGCTTGCATCAATTCAAAACGTGTTAGCGTACTTTGATCAGTAGTTCCCTCTCTTATCTGTTTTCTCATTTTCCCCATTTATCTCTCCTGTCTCTCTGTTTGACGGTCTCTCATTTTCTCTATTCTCTTTTTTATCTCAGAAGATTTTCTCAACACAAACGCTCAGATTATCTTTCTCTGGCTGTCTGTCTCTGTGATGCATCATCATCCCTGAGAGAGGCAGCAGAGCCCCCAAAGTAATTTATAGATGCATAGAGTCCTTCCTGCAAGCGCCACACATTTCCCTCATAAACACACCACCATTAGCATACAGTATTTCCTACTTCTTCTTTTCATTCAAATCTTAATTTGGCTGCACGGACAGCAGCAGAATTGCAAATGAGCCCGCCCCCCACGCACACACATTTACACACAGACACACACATATGCATGCAGTCCTGCACACATTCACAACACATATGAATGCATGGAGCATAAATATGCAGATGCATGCATAAAGGGTTCATTCAGTCAGGAATACTCACACACAAGTCAAACATCCACACAAACACCCATCAATAAATAATTACACGGCAACAAGATTTCTTCTTTACATGAGAACATAATTCAATCCATCCTTTCTAATATGCAACCTGCTTTGTGTAATGGATTGTTGAGCGAGACGACCCGCACGGACAAACCGACGCTCCGCCTCAGGGGTCGGTGGCGTTGAAGGGGTGATGGGTAAACGTCACAAAGGGGTGAGCACCACCGCAGTCTGCTGGTCTCAATCAGATTCGCAACTAAAATCCAATCCCCGTTTTTCAAAGGGTCCTTTGTGCCTTAAAAGTCTCCGGGTCATTAGGGATTCTGTCATCATCCCAGGCCAGATAAACAATCAGCGGCTGCAGCAGATGTTCAGAATGACAAATAATGGTCTCGAAAAAGAAACTCTGGTTGGTTTGCTGTGAGTTCGCTGGTTAACTGTTATACGACTGTTTGTGGATTGGTCAGAGCGTCACTGTTAGTAAGCTGAGTCATGGTTAAATTCTTGTTGACTGGTTGTGGTAAACTGAGTGGTTGGTTGCTGGTTATTTCCTCACGCTTAATGTACAGTTAGACAGGGTGATTGTTTTCTGCCTCATTGATTATTATGGATTACATCTCAGGTTATTTTAAGGTAACAAAAGCTGATGAAGCGTTCCTCTGGAAGAGCAGTATCAAAACTGCAATAGCTGTTTTTGGCCATTTTGGGAGCAACAGAAACAAGATCTGAACATATATCCTCAAGCTAATATGGCATAATTTTACTTTTTTTATGCTGGTGTGGCGATGGGAGGAGGGGCGGTACAGAGTAATGTAAGGGAGGAACACCGACAACGCCACCTGAGGAATTACACCCCAGGAAATACAATGTCAGCACATGCTGGTAAGGAGATGAAACTGGTAGGACACAGGCTCGCTTCTGAAACAGGACAGAGACGTTTCCAATGAACCAAATATTCTTTATTTACTAGTCAAAACTAAGCAGGCAGGGACTGGAGCTGCAAAAGAGAAAAGAATTCACCAATCACATCAAATCAATAAAATACTTTTATTACGATTTTACTATTTAAAAAAAGGCCTTAACAATACAACCTAAAAACCAGTGGATCCGTGTTAAAATATCTAAAACCCAGTCCAACATAGACTAAGCAAACTGAGAATACAGGGGGCGGAGGCCACTAGCGGAGAGGCAGACTACACTGAGGGGTGTCTAGGGGTGCTACCACTACTCACCTCAGTGAAACACAGCAACACGTCACTGTTCTGTGCACCATCCAATTCTACAGAAGGAAAGAGGAAAATAAACTATGTATAAAAATTAAAGGGTTACTATCAAATAAAAAGAGGCCACCATGTGCACCAGGAGCAGGAGTCAAAAGAAGTGCTCATCTGCTCCCTGGTAATTTATATGGCCTTACCCTGATTGGAGGGAGTGTTTTGGGAGGAGTGCAGCTTGGAGGTGCGTTCACAAACACTTCTCGAGATGCGATGCATGTACTTCACCACACTGGCTTGCGGTCAGGCTGGTTTGTTCTATTATCTGTCTCACTGACTGATCTATTGTGGCTGAGTTCAGACCAAGTCCAGGGTTAAAATTAGCTTTGCTGGATGGCTGGTTCCCATTGGCTTATTGATTGGCTAATTAGTGATTTGGTTTTCTAGTTGACGGCTTAGTTGGTTTACCAATGGGGAACCTGAACTCACTGCTTAAATTTGCAGCCTGACACAAAATAGTGTAGAGCCAGAGCAGATGAGCTGCCCTGCTTTAGGAAGGGAACCAAAAACTGAACATCAACCCACCGTTGGTCAGTAAGATAAGATGAAACAAGACCCCGAACACACCTGGCAGCCTGTTTTGGTTTATAATGTTAATCAGTTTAAGTACAGTTCTGAAAGTTTTTGCAGCATGGAACCTCTGTTCATTGTGACTTGGCCTGAGATTTAAACTCCATCAGAAGACGGTCAGTAAAAGCTTGAAAGTAAGGAGACGGAGGAGGAGACGAAAATGAGCGCACGCTTGTTTTGATATTTTCCCCATCCTCCACATGCGTCTGATTCGAAATAAGTGGAAAATGAAAGTGAAATGTGAGTGCACTTCCACTCCATGGTCTGACCGAACGGCAGACTAATTGGCTGGCTGCTGGGCTTCCTGGTCGGTTGTCTGCTTCCTTTTCGAGTCAGAGTTGATGAACAGTGTTTCCAGACGAGAGTCTGGCAGCTCTCTGAGTACAGCACGGTGCAATTTGACAAACCTGCCTCACGAAGGAAACTGATGTCTCTCAAGTGTCTGGACCCATGTCTGTCACTTCACTGTGCCTGTCTAATCCCGCAACGGCAGCCGCATTTGATCACTTTCACTATTTATTCTGGTGACTCGGAGTCACTCCAAGCCTCAAGTTTGACCATGACTCAAAAAAAAGTTTGGATACTTATTTCGTAGTATGTGTTTATTTGTAAGTATTTAACCATATTTTGGTTTAAAAAGGGGCTGCACGGTGGCGCAGCAGGTAGTGCGCATGCCTCACAGCAAGAGGGTCGCAGGTTCGATTCCCAGGTTGGGCCTTTCTGTGTGAAGCTTGCATGTTCTTCCCGTGCATGTGTGGGTTCTCTCCGGGCTCTCCAGCTTCCTCCCACAGACCAAAAACATGCTCATTAATTACTAAATTGCCCCTAGGTGTGAGTGTGAATGGTGTGTGTATGTGCCCTGCGATCGGCTGGTGACCGGTCCAGGGTGTACCCCGCCTCTCGCCCGCCGATCCGGCCCCCCCACAACCCCGAAAGGGATAAGCGGCATAGAAAATGGATGGATGGTTTAAAAAGTTTGTTTTTTGGTGAAGTATTTAGTTTGTGGTAAAAGTGCAGGTGTCAGCATGTCCAATTAATCTCAAAAGACTGAGACTGCAACAGTAAAACTGCTTTTACCACATGAGATTTATCACACTGGGTGATTCTTAAAGCTTTAATTATGTGCTGAAAGTCCAGATCGATGTCTAACTTGTGTCCCATACGATTACGGTTACAGTTTTTAAGCCTGATATCCACCCTGTGAACGTCACGTGAAGAGTACACGCCCATCAACAGTTAACCATTATATCTGTTTAAACCTGAGTTTCAGCTCGTAGATGATGAGTTCAAAGGGTCGAAGTACAGTGAGAATCAGTGAGTCTTTATCCTCACTGTGTTGCATTATGCTTTCCATCTAATCTTCATTACTGCAGCCTGGTTTGCATCACAGACACATTTTTGCCTACAACCACAAACATTATTTCCCCATTTGCATGCTTTAACCTCGTGGGCCCATGACGGATTAAGTGTGTATCCAGGTCACATCCGGAAGGGCGCAAACAGAACAAAGTGCTGACATATATACATGTCATGAAACGCTAGTAGAGGCCTCAGGTTGGATGCAGATGAGGCCCCGGGCCCCCGTGTAGGCAGACGGGCAGGTCGCCGGAAGTTAACGAGAGGTTAAACCGGAGATGTTACGAGCATCTTACATCACCTTTCCCAGCAGACCTGCTCGATGCCACAGAGCATCGTCTGGCCTCTCTAACGTGGACACACAGACCTCTGCTCCATTTTCACTGTCACAAACCTCCAGCTGAACATCCTCCAGCTAATGTTCAGAGTTGATGGAGCTTTATTTGCGTTGTACATTCGGTGATTGACAATGAGTCACAGAAAAGTCGTCCCCAGTTCAGACAGCACAGTGTTTGCATCTGTTCAGGTGGTCACTGTGTCAGATTGGACATAAATAATTGCTGAGACTCAGTCAACAGGTCCCCGTCCAATCATAGCTAACCGTCTGTCACGGTGTGTGTGATGTCATTGGGAAGGAGGAGCTCGGGACAGACTCCCAGGAACATGAATGTAAGCAAACAATGGCATCAGAAGTGATGTGTATGATCTGATACTTGAGTTCAGGAAAGCCTGAAAAAAGAAAGACATTTCCACCTGGCAGCACCAACAGCATCACTCCTCCTCCACCTCTCCAACTGTGTGGAAGTGCACTCTTTGCTCCTATTGGTCAAAGTTTGGACGTCATTGTCTGAATCCAACATAAAGCTTCATTCATTCCCTCAATCAATGAGCAAATGCAGTACAATGTCTGCTTAATGTTTTCTTAATTACAGACACATGGCTGTATTGATGCATGTATTCATGTATTAATTCACTCATTTTATAGCTCATTAAGTGCAAACGCACCCCTCCATTCATTCATTTTAATCCGCCATACTCCGTTCATTCAGTCATACATCCTCTGCCGTGCTTAGTCATCTTCTGCCTTAAGAATCAACACTTCAAGAATTCATTCACTCATCCTCCTGTTAATCCTCTCATCACTGCAGCAGATAGCTGCCGTCGTATCTGTGGATGTTTTCTGCTCCGTTACGCACTCAGACAGCTAAACAGACTGCGGCGCGAGGCCCCATCAGTTATCATGTATCCATGTGTACTAAATAAACTCTGTGTGTGTGTGTGTGTGTGTGTGTGTGTGTGTGTGTGTGTGTGTGTGTGTGTGTGTGTGTGTGTGTGTGTGTGTGTGTGTGCGTGAGCAGTGCGCCAACAACAGCTTGCTTTGTCTTTGGTCCATGGCGAGCTAATGAAGAAATGGAGCGGACCAAGTCTCGCGTCTGGAAGTTCACGCAGACGGACGGGATTATTCCGCCATCCGAAGCTCTCGCGGAGCCTCATTTCAAATCTTTTAGGACAGTTTTATCGCTACCAAGAGCGAAAATTAGGACGCTAAATTCAACCACCGGGATAAAGCAACAAATCGGACTTGCTGGTTGAAAACAGTGGACATTGTACAGGTAATCTTTATGCAGCGCCTCCTCTCAAAGAGGGGAAATGAAGCTGAGTTTAGTCGGGTCGTGTTTCCCACAGCAGCATCACACACTGCATGTTCACATCATGTATTGGTGGTATTCCACAGATTCCTTTCCTTCTGTTCCTCCCTTCCTCCTTCCTCCTCCTTCCCTCTTTTCCATGCCCTCCTCTTCTTTTCCCAGTCTGATTTCTCCTTCCTTCTTTTCTCCCTTCCAGTTTTTCCCTGTGTCCCAGTTAGACATCTTTTTCTCATCCCCCCCTCAATGATGACCCCATTTGTTCCTCCTTCATTCTCTCTCTTCTCCTTCCCACTTTCTATCTTGACCTTCTCTGCCTTCCTCTATTTTCCATCTCCCTAGTTGACGTCTCCTCTTCGCCTCCCTCCATCTTTTCCGCTCTCTCTCTCTCTCCTCAATGACAGACCATCTGGCCTCAGCCAGGCATTTTTAATGGCTTCATCACGGGCCGCGGGATGCTGCTAAACCGAGACCAGTGACTGGCTGAGCGACGACGTCCACGTACAGTACGGAGCCAATCAACAGTCAGAACAGATTCCTATGAACGCAGACACAGTGGATAGCGGCTCCACGGCTCTCTGCTGACTGACGTTCACATATTTCTGTTTTGACCTCAGATGAACATCTTAAACTCACTCTGACTGTTTCCAGAGGAGATGTTTCAGGCAGAATTGGTTCTGGATGGAAAACTCTTGATCTGTTTGGTTCAAAGGGGCTAAAAAATAGACGTTTGACATTAACAAGACAAGAGCAAAATGACATATAGATTTGAAGCCATAGTTCGCCCACACAGGTGATCATTTGCCTGGTTAGACATCTGCTCTGGCCTAGTTTCAGAGCTCTGAAGCCAAATCAGGCTGTCACATACATCTGAGCTGCTCGTTGGTGCTTCTGTCCCCCAGTTGGAGAAACAATTAAGCCAATCAGAGTTTTGTAAGCTGGATTAAAAATCAGGGTGGCATCTTCTTAAGCAACAATTAAAAAAATAAAATTGCCACATAAATATGGCAAAGTTATTTGGCTGTTATTTGGCCTGCCATCCAGCAGAACTGCCAAAATGCCACAATTCAGACGTACCTGCTGTGTATCAAGCAGCCTGATCACAAACTGTGAGCAGTGTTTTGGGATCAGTGCTACAGCTTGTAGCCTCGTAGCATTGCATCGCTGTCCGGCTCACAGAATCAACATCATCGGTATTTCTGAACAAAAGTGAACGCTAAACATTAGCATATACACGGTGACTTCCACCTTTATTCTGCTTACTGTGGCAGTTCCCTTTAAAATGAACTGATTAATGTTCAGATGAAAGCTGCTGTGAGTGAGCCTTTAATAGCAGTGCACGGTGTTTGGTGAACTCACATACCTCACAGTATATCAGCGCCCAGCTTCAGCCTGAGCGAAGGTTTAATCAGCCAGAATAAGTGAACACACCTGTGTGGGCGTGCGCAGTGTTGAAGGGTCAGTGCAGTCAGAGCATTTGGACAAAGTTTTAATTGCGTTGGCTCTGTACTCCAGCACGCTGGGCTGGAAATGAAGTTCAAGCGTTGACTTTCTGCTTCAGGGTGTTTACATAATGGTGATAATAATCTTTTTAAAGCTCCTTTCAAAGCCAGAGTTCACAAAATACAACATCATGCAAGATACAGAAGAAAAAACGAAATGTGGAAGAACATTAAAACATCTTTATAGACATAAAGGTATTATGCAAATGTGTGTGCAGGTGTGTTTTAGAAAGCTTTTCCACATCCTCACAGGACTCTTTAAACGATAGTCTAAACTGCTCTGACGTCTCTGTCATTATTTCAATATCAAAAATATCAGTCTCCTAATAGTTTCTAGCCAGTGTTCCCATAATGGTGAGTGTCTGCCTGTCAGAGATAATTCACTGTGTGCTGTTTGCCGACACATCGCTGCAGGTACGCAGCGGTTCGCTTGCACATCTTATTAGCTACCTGGGGTCCTCCTGCCACCAACAAATCTGCAGGTGTACTAACAGTTTTTCTCCATCCTCAGCTGAACGGAGTGAACTGAAAGTGACCCACAGCCTCTGTGTGACGCAGAGGAGCTGGTAATGATGAAGGGCAGAACAAAGGAGATAACCACACTTCTAATTAAGGACAATGGCCCTCTGGAGATGGGCACTGATATCTTACACTGTACTTTGTACTGAAGCATGTACTGAATCAGGGGAGGACATTAACAGTGTCTCCAGGCAAAAAATCTGCTCCGCCAAAGTTCATGAGATGTCTGTGAAATCAAAAATGAGGGATTATTCAGTCTGCAAGCCTTTTTGCAAGAGTGATATATCTGAATAAGTTCTTCTTCAAAGATTTCTGTCCATTTTCAGCAGTGATGGAAGCATGTGAGCAGATTTCTAAATGAACTGAAATGTTCTCTTACATGTATTTTCTAACTCATCAAGCTTTTCCAAAACTTCTGTTCGTCCTTGTTGCGAACACATTGGTGACTTTTGTCATGTTGCGTCATCACCACCAACTATTCTTTATGCAATACCACCGTCAGCAGTCAGCACAATGTGTGTCATGTCACGCCTTTGTTCGTGGCCCAGTGTGTCCTCCTGCACTGGCCTGTTAACATTTTCTCAGCAGAGCTGCTGCTCTTGTCTCAGTGCAGTAGAAATGCTGTCGTTATAATAGAAAACTGTGTAATGTTCTCCAGAGTTACAACAATAACGTCATTCATTTGGTGACCCCCCCCCCCCCCCCCCAAAAGAATTAAGTGCCAGCTATTGTTTTTCATTAATGCTGCTTCAAATCTATATCCTGGACTAGTATTTGTCTCACCTGTCCACTAAGTGGCCTCCCCTCCTCTGCACACCTGTGGTTCATCCTCTCATCAGCCTTTGTGACTCACTCTCTGCTCGCTCCTATTTGTCAGGACGGAGGTTTGCTCTGTCGACTGTCCCCAGGCCAAACATTTCACACCTTCTTTTCCACTGATTTCTCTGTGGAACAGGGTGAAGCGTTGACGTGACATGGTGATGGTCTCTAATGTGCAGCCGGTCTGACCTCTCATTCAGGAAATATTATTTACCTGCACAGCAGAATAACACAAGCAGCAGAGAGGAAATGATGTTCAGCTGCAGGGAGAGCAAAGACAGCAGCACGCGGTTAATGACAGCGAAGGGTTTGATAAAACGCTCCAATAGCAAATCAATGGACTGCTGCTGTTAGCCTGTTAGCCATGCTAGCTCCCACTGTTTATGTTTAAAACCCTGCCCAAACATTTCCTGTTCCCACTACTTTTGGAAACATCACGTGAGCAAACTTCAGCGGGAGGATTTTGGTCTGACTGCAGCTTTGGTCTCTAAGCTTCTAGTGTCTTTCATTTAATTTAAAATAAAAATAATTTGCCTACCGACTGCCTGGTGTCTGCAACATGACAATGTTTTCTCTGTCATGATGCAAAAATATGAAAATCATGTTGAGAATTGTGCAACATAAACTGAAAACCCGAGTGTAATAATGAGTTTGTGCTGTTGAGGAGTGAGAGTTTGTTGCTGTGGTAAAGTTTTGTTAGCCAGCTGCTGACTCAGCAGTTACAAACGGAGCAGCTCCTCATGGACGTCCTCAGCCACCAGCCTCCAGCTGTTTGTCACCACGCTGCCTGTTTATGAGCACAGACTGCCTTTTCTTACCTGCTGCACTTTACCTGAGGGCTGTGCACGACGAACAAACCAGGAAAGACGACCTGAACGGCTCAAAACACCCAGTGACAAGACGTGAAGCTGTGAGCAGACGTGATGATTATCAAAGCCTACAAACCAAAGGCGTCGTTCCCATGAGGACTGATTTCCACCAACACACACAAACAGATATTTTATTCTTGACAGTTCGAAACAAACCCATTAAACCCTCATTCACGCTGTAATCAATCTGCTTTCATTCTGAAAGGAGAGAAAAACAGTATTAGATGAAATGGCTGATGGGAAATGAGTGCGGGCAACAAAGACTGGAAACTTCGGAGGAGCGCGATGAGCTGAAACCTGCATGCTGGATTACTAATCAATACTCTGTAAGTCACAGATATTTACTGCAGTACTTCTATACTGCACATACTTTGTAGTAATGGGTAGAGGGTTTTCCCTGCGAGTATCTCATGTCAGCTGCACATTTTTAGTAAGTGCAGGGTCTGTGTGACTCATCTCAATGCGTCATTGAAGGCATCCACAAGGGACTAACATGTTATATCATCGATTTGGCGCGAGCAGGATTCTCTCTCTGTCTCCTTCACCTCATCTCCTCTCCCCCACCGGTGTTCCTCTCCCCCATCCTGCTGTTTCCTGATGCCTCCTCACGCTCTCCTCTCTTCAAATTTCCCTTTTCGTCACCTCCTGTCATTTCTCATCTCTCTCATTTTCTGGGTTTCCTTTCACTTCATTGACCGTCCGTCTTTCCATCTCTTTCTGCAGACATTTTTTAAAATGTGCCAGAGAAAGTCGCACACTATTAACTATATACTCTAAACTATTCACATGCTGTATACAAACAAAAACATTTGAATATTTTACTAACTGCTGGCAGGAATGGAGGAGAGGAGTCTCTCCTGGACGGGCAGACATGCTGTAAGTCTCAGATTTGCTCACAGGAGCAGATTCATTAACAGTCAGAAAAGCTGGGAATCCGACCAAAAACCTTCTGACAAACAACTGGCCTGACTGCAGCAGGCAGGTAAACAGATCTGCACACACTTCCCCAGAGGTGGAAGAGGCACTCAGATCTTTTACTTAAGTCAAGGTAGCAATACTGCAGTGTACAAATACTCAGTTCTCCGTACTTCAGTAAAAGTATCAGCATCAGAACTGCAGTAAATGTACTCGTTACCTTCCACCACTGCACTTCTTCTTGGGGACGTGTTTAATCAGCCAAACGTTACACACCTGTGTTAACTGGACTCCACTGCACTAGTTTTCCACTCCATTTCAGTTTGGCACACAGAACGACACATGCAGCGTTCACCTTCATCAGCATCGTCATCGTTAATCAGCGGAAAGTAAAGCGAACGTCAGGAGAACAAACAGCTTCGTAAACTAATAAACGCTTTCACAGAAGTGAGGTTAAAGTCTCCCTCAGCATGTCGACCACCTGCTGCTGTTCCATCGTCAGCTGACAGACACGTCAGCGTCACACCTGCCACCTCCTTCACTCGCTTCCACACATGCTGGCACGGCCAATAGGAACGCACTTACCTGTAGTCCAATACTCACCAGCCCGCTTTATTCGAGGAATATTTTAAACTGGGTACAATATTTTCTGGGAGGAAATAAAAATGCATGTGGGGGCGGACTGGTCCTCCAGCAGGAGTCCTTCCCTGGCTGCCCCCCCCGGGGAGCTCAGGCCTCTTTTAGGGAAGCTTCTCTGTAATTTGGATGCAGACGCTCAGTGAGTTTCCTCCACAGTACATTGACTTTTATTCAGAATCTCCAGAGTGTGCCATAAAATGATGCTGGTGGTGAGATCTGTGCCCACAGGTAAAGCATCAAACTGTAGTATCTGTTTGTTTGTAGAGCTCTTTAGTCAACGGGGAACTCAGAAGAACGAGCTGCTGTTCAATGACAGCGTCAAAGCAATGTTGGTTTTAATTGAATCTGTTGAAATAAATAAAAAATGTAGCATAATAGTACGTGATCGTCCCCTAAATGTTCATACATTAGCCAGTTTTAACAGTGAAAAGTCTGTGCTGGTGATTACGGATCGTTTTAAGGACAAAGAACACCTTATTTACATTTTACCACACGAGCTCATTCCACAGCGTTTCCGAAGAGGTCAGGCTATCTCCCCTTTCTCTCTCCTTCTCCTTCCTCCTCCTCTCCCTCATTCCCTTCCTCCCTCTCTTGGTCTTTCTCTCTCTCCACTGAAAGAGAGCGAAGCAGGAAAAGAGAAAGGGAGGAAGAAAGTGGAGCAGAGGGAGGAGATAAATCATCCTCCACCTTCTGAGTTTGGGTTTTGTTGTTGCTCTCCTCCATCATGATGAATCGCCTTCCTCCGAGAAAAAAACATATAAAAACAAGAAAATGAAAGTAATAAAATAAAAGAATGAAACAGAAGGCCATTTCGCTCCCTCCCTTTCTTTCTGCGTCTGAAAAAAGGAAAAGAAAAGCCCTCTGTGGGCAGGACGGCGGTCCGTCTGAGGCATGATGGGATGGAGAGAGTGAGAGAGCAGAGAGACGTTTTCTGTTCTTCCTGGGAGTTTATGAGCCGTGAAGAGTTTTCAGGGAAGCTGAAAATATTGCTGCAGTCGTTCATCACACACTTTCAAGGATCCTCCAGTCTCCCCTCTTTTATTTTCATCTCTTCTATCGGCCTCTTTTTATATTCTCCTCTTCCATATCTGACTGTACGGCTGAAGCTACATGAGCATCTTCTCGACTCAGTCGCACCACAGTCTTATTACCGTTTGTCTTTCTCAATGGTTGAATTTATGACGTGACTTTTAAAATAGATTCATTTTGATCAGATGGAGATTTGTTGCAATGAAAAACATGCAGAAACATCTAATCACATTCAAGATTCAAAAGCCCTGTTAATTAAATGTCTTTGTACTGGAGTGAAAATGATGACCACCAGTGATTCGCTCATTAAATCACGCACAATTTTCAGTTTCCCACCTGGAAAACAAACAACACAAGAGAGTCTACAGCGAGTGCTTTGAGGTAAATGCTAACGTTGTCATGCTAACATGCTCACAATGACAGTGCTAACATTCGCTAATTAGCCTTAAAGTACAGCAGAGGCTGATGGGAACGTGTTTGCATTTGCAGGTGTGGTCATAAATCAAAGTAATGGACAAATGAAAATGCGCTGAAGGAACTGTTAGGATCACCAAAGTCAGCAGGAATACATCATTTGGCCAAAATGGATATTTGTACTGAATTTCATGGCAACCCGTTTGATCGCTGTCAAGGTTTTTTTTTTAGCAAAATGCCAAAAAAACTAAAGGTAAAGTCAGGACTGCCAGCGTCAGGAGGACTCGTTCTCTGGGGATAGATTTCATAGTAATTGATCCAGTAGCTGCTGACATTCAGTTTGGACCAAAGTGGTGGACAGAGCGACAGATCGACAGATCGACAGACTGACAGATTGACAGAGCGACAGACTGACAGAGCGACAGAGCGACAGACTGACAGACTGACAGATTGACAGAGCGACAGACTGACAGATCGACAGATCGACAGACTGACAGATTGACAGAGCGACAGACTGACAGAGCGACAGAGCGACAGACTGACAGACTGACAGATTGACAGAGCGACAGACTGACAGAGCGACAGAGCGACAGACTGACAGATCGACAGACTGACAGAGCGACAGACTGACAGAGCGACAGAGCGACAGACTGACAGATCGACAGACTGACAGATTGACAGAGCGACAGACTGACAGAGCGACAGAGCGACAGACTGACAGATCGACAGACTGACAGAGCGACAGACTGACAGAGCGACAGAGCGACAGACTGACAGATCGACAGACTGACAGATTGACAGAGCGACAGACTGACAGAGCGACAGACTGACAGAGCAACAGCGCGACCTCAATGGAAACTGGACTTAAACAAAAATATTCCCTGTTGTGACTGAACAGGTTTAAGCCCCTAAGGCCCAGTCATTATCCCAAACAGGAGGGTCTGTAATGTGATTAGATTTCAGTTTTAAATGAAACTCGAAGCTTTTTGATTACATCAAATACGCCGCACATGCTAACAGGATAATAACAGGAGGCTTAAGGCTTCCCAGTTTTTAATGGTCATGTCACGGCACTGTGGGTGCAAACAGCACTTCAGGTGTAAAATCAGTCAGCCAGCAGAGAAATGCCTCAACTCAAATATCAAACTACAGCCAACGCGTGAAGGAAGCCTTTGTGGTGCTGACTGACGATACACAGCAAAATGTTCAACTTAGTTTCTACACAAGTGAAAACTTAAGGGGGAATTAAGTTCAATCCAAGTTCACAGTGTTAATCCAATCACACAAATGGAGGATTAAAAACCCAAGTGCACTTGAGGTGACAATTAGTGCTCCTACTTGAAGCTGAGTGCAGACTGCAGGCTGCAGATGTGATGCATCGACAGCTTCTGTGTTTTAGCACCACCCTAAAGAAAGTCAGTACACTTCTTGTTTTCATTGACTGTTTCAGCTTCATGGAAACTTGTACGAGCAAACCTCACAGAAACTAGTCAGAGATGTAGGATATGATTAGTTGATGGATGTGACAGTGAGAGAGTGGGTCAACTGAGGGTTTTCTTTAGATTTTACTGCCATTAAGCTGGTCAAAACTGAGATCCACTACAACATTTCACGTGTTAATTCATGTGTTCATGACTCATTAGATTGTCACATAATCCCTCCATAAACAGGATCTTTTTTCATGGCCAGAACATGACTTCTGGATTTTGGAGTTCAGGCGTGTTTGATTAAATTGGAAAAGGCTTTTTTTTCTCCAAACTCTTCATTTCGACCGTAATGGCTTATTTTCTGCTGAATATTTTGATGTCAAAGCATGAAAAATAACAACAACAAAACACAGAAAAACAACATAATGGGAAAAGCGTGTCTCTGTGGAGGAAAAATGTTGTCTTTCTGGAGAGGTCAGAAAGAATGAAGCATTGTTTAGCAGCTTCGCTCCTTCCCTGCATTAAAGCAGGGAGGCTGGAGAACAGCAGCCGCCGGCGGGCTCAGGTGAACGCTGGCCGCAGGGGAAATAACACTCCTCTAAATGATGGAAAATAGAGGGATGACAGGGAGAGGGAGAGGATGAGGGATGGAGGAGTGGTTGGAGAAGGCAAAAAGAAAGATTAGAAGGAGGGTGGAGGAATGCATGAGAGAGGAGATAAACAAAGAAAATGTAGAATCACTGTGAGGCGAGTAAGGAGAAGGTATGGAGAAAGACATGGAGGGAAGAGAAGAAAGCATGATGAATGAGACAAAAAATAAAGAGAATGATACAGAGGGTGTGCACGAGAGGAGAATAAGATCAAAAAATACAGACACAAAGATGTAGAAGAGGAATGAAGGGAGATGAATTCACAGAGAGGTCAAGACTCAGAGGGACGGAAGAGCAGAAGAGCGGAGAGAATAAATGAGATGAAAATCAAGGAAATGTGGTAGAAATATGACGGCGGTGATGGAAAAGAAAAGCAGGTGTAAGGAACAGATTGAGACATCTGAAGAAAGAGAAAAGAAAGAGAAAAACAGGAAGCGATGGAGATAAACGTAGAAGAAAGCCGAGGCAGAAATAAAAAGAGTGGACGAGATGGAGAGATGGAAACTGATGATGGAAACAAAGAAAAAGAACACGGAGGGAGCAGACAGTCCTGCAGCACATGGAAGAAAATGACAAAAGACAGAGAGTGAATTTAGAAAGGCCGAAGGGAGCGGAGAGAGGAAGATGACGGTGGACAGCAATGGTGGGCAGAGGAAGGAAAGCGAGTGTCACCTCCCACAGGTGAGCACTGCAGGGCGCTGGAGCCTCCGTTAATGAGGGTGTTAACGAACAGGCTGCGTGATGTGCTGATGTGGCACCTGTCAGGGCCGTTTCTCATCTACTAATCCTCACGTTGCTGCTTTCTTTTTTTTTTTCTTTGGCTTGTTTTGTGCAGTCGAGCCTCTTGTATAGTGCTGAGCCGGTGGATTTGAATTTATCATAATTACCATGTGTTCATCCTGGGAGTCCAGCAGAGGAAATGTTGCACGGTTTGAACACAAAGCTTCGACGTTTGCGAGGTGTTTCTGTCTGTCTGATGAATGCAAGTCCAACGTTTGTTTTCCTTTGAGCGTCTTTTGGTCTCCAGCTCCTGAGGAAAGTATCTGGCCCTCTAGCTGCGAGATGTCCCTCCATGTAGTCTCTGTCTTTGCTGTTTGGTGCTGAGCAGGTTGGTTACAGTGGATCCAGTCTGCACATGTGACCCTTTTCATGTCATGAACGCTGCATAATCCGAGCAGCCATTAGACTCCAGCTGTGGGTGATTCAGCTTTTTTGCGTAACATGGCCTCTGGTCATCACTATATTGTCCTCTTTTGTGTGATATGGAGGAATCCATGGAGCGAGAGGCTGGAGGTCGACTGAAAGCACTGAGTGGCTGCCTGAGACGGCGCTGAGGGCCACGCATTTACTGTGGTCAGAAGGACACACGTGAAACATACATGTGTGGCTTTTAAAATGCATGCAGCTGCACAGTCAGTCAACCAAACTACCACAAATATCAAATGATTAGAAAACTAGAATATAACAATAGGCCTGTTTCTTCTCTGCCACCTTGATGGCTAATTAGCCTGATGCTACTTCAATTCAATTCAGCAGCAGGAGGTGAACAGCAGCCGTTTCCAAAACTGTCCTCAATGATGCATTCAAGGACACTCCGACAGGAGGCATTGTCATCTGACTGAAAGAGTTGGTGCAATGTTTTCAGAGCATCAAACTAAAAAAGGCAAACAGTCAGTAAAAATGGACATCACTGAGATAATAAGGTTTACTGTCAAAGCATGCCGAAGGACAGCTTTCAGAAGAGACCCTGTTCACAAACACATGTAATAAAACAACTTCAATATGAGGATATTTCAGTCAGAAGCGTATGCACATCCCTGTGTTATCCCCCCCCGAGCAGCAGCTCAGCACAGCATGGAGCGGGGAGTGCCGATGATAACCTGACCCCCGGGGAACTGAGACTCAAGAGCAAACATGTTTCCAAGCATTACTGCACTTCCTGTCACCGTGGCGCACACTGGACACACAAATCCTTTTATCTTTCTACCACGACAGTTCAAGCACCATTTTTTTTATGCATCAAGTGAGATTTAATTCCCATAATCAGCCATTCAAGTCTGGATATCCTGCTGTTGAGGTATTTATTGTAAACTTGAGAAGAGCCTGACCAGGTCCCCAGCTTCACTGAAGCAGATAGTTTCTACTTTTTAAACACTTTTTATCTTTTCGAGATGAAGGTTGCAGCCAGTGATTGAATCGACGAGATGCTCCGATAGCAGTTACAATCTCATATGTAAGCTTTCGGTCAGAGCCTCTTGGTGGGTGCTGTGGTGGAGGTGGGGCTTTAAAGAAAACCACCATCTGAACCACAGCGGCAGCGTGTGGAAGAGATTTCAGGTAAACAGTTTCACAGCAGACGTGGCAAAGACAAGCAGGACAGCTTAAATACAGCACCTGACTGCAGAGGGCATGTTGGATGTGTCAAGTGGTCGAGTGCACTTCAGTTATCTGCCTCACGCTGCAGACAGGCTTCATTCCAGGTGGAGGGCCGTTCACGGTGATGTTTGCAGGCTGGAATTAACATAAACGATCCTCAAGGTTCAACCTTTCTCTTTTCCTTGCGCTGCTCTCGTTTTCCTTGTTTCTTCCTAAACATTTTATTTCACTTCATGCAGTTACCGAGATGCCTCTCAAACATCTCAGCTGTCAGTGGCGTGTCTGTCATTTGGAAAAACTAATAATCACTAATCAATGCTGCAGTCTGCCGCAGTTGCTGGACGCCTAGTGGCGTGTTGTTGTATTGCTGCCAGTCTATTGTAAAGCTGCCAGTCCTGACGAAAGCCTTTCTCTTTTGTTCAGATGCCGTCTGCTTCTTCATCTCGGGCCAGACAGAAAGTGCTGCCAGACTGACTGCTGTCTGCTGCAGATAATTATTACTAGATGTCTATCGCAACATTTGGCTGGGGTGAAAGAGACTCTGCAGGGTTGTTTTTATTGATAAACAGGGAAGATGCGCACATCAAATATGTCAAGCTTCACATGATGATTTTGGCAGTGGTTCTGACAGTCGTACTGTTTCAGCATCTGTGAATCTGATGCAAGTTCTCTCAGCTTCACCTTGATGTACGATTTATCTGGATGCAGCAAATTCACTGAAAACAAATTGCTAAAACTGAAAAATGAAAAACTATAAAGCCATGTCTGCACAGGTGTGTGCGCTAACAAATTCGACTCAAAGGCAAGCACAAAGCCAATTTGGGGCACAGCTAATTATTGCCATGATGGATGATTGTAATTATATCAAACCACACAAACCAACCAGCAAATAAGACGATGAACACTTGCTGTGATGAAGTGAATTAAGCGTAAACAAAAATAAGGTCGTCTGTTTTCTTCCCGAGTATAAATTATGGCCTAATCTCTACAAACGCCACACGTAATCTCTTTGGCTTGGCTGAACGTGAACACAACCATCATGAATTCTCAGGTCAGCGGTCTATTCCAAGTGAAATGACATCCGGTTTGTCCTCAGACTGCTGCTGAATCTGCGTCACAGTAAATAATATTATTGGTGGCTGAATTCCATTTAGCTGCTTCAGTTAGGGTCCTGGTATGGTGCATGTGGGTTCACTGTCACACTGTCATGGCTTATTAGGACACTGGAATGGCACACAGCCATTGTTCATATTGTCAGTAACACCTGTGCTTCTCCTACTCTGACACGTCAACACGTGCGCTGTGAAAAGGCTTATTGCAGCAGACAGAATGAGTCTGACGGCACGCACACGCTCAGGGATTCGGGTGAGGTAACAGTTTTGGTTGTGCACTTCAGGTCAGGCTGATTATTTGCTCCATTCTTGTGATTAAAAGCTAACAGCAGCAGAGGACACTGAAGGACGAATACCTACTCAGTGCAGCTCCTCCACAGCCTTTCTGGGGATCTGTTGTAAAAATCAGCCTTCATTAGTTGGAGTGACCCGCGTGGCTCGACATGGATGAGCTTTATGCAGATGTGGCACGGGTCATGCTTTCTGCAGCTGCTGCAAAACGCCGGGCATCAATCTCCATAAGAGAGACACGCCGGTAAGAGCCTCACTACTCAGCATCTGCTGGGAACAGGAGCAATAAAAGCCACAATGCATTAACAATTAGGCACCTGGTAGGCTGCAAGAACTTTACAAAACCTGCTCGTGCTGCAGCAGATCTGCTGCGGTGGACAGAGAATGACATGTGAAGTGCATGTTACACGTGGAAACGCTGCTTTCAGCCCCCTGCCCAGTTTACCTGCCGACGAGAGGCTGCCAATGAGCCACCCTGTCTCTGCAGATCACCTGATCATCCGTCAATCGAATATTAATTTGCATGTGTTTTATATGCACATTACTGAGGGGATTATGTGTTGGGCCCTGAGCTTTAGCAACATGTGGGTGACCTACAGTCAGTACTGAGCCTGAACGCATCCTGGAGCTGCTACTGCTCTGGTAATTTGCTGTTTTTGCGATGCTTCCTATTCAAATGGAATGGAAAAAGATGAAAAAAATCACAAATTTGGCGAAATTCATCAGGCAGAATTGACTTGAACACTGTGACTAATTTAAGTGTGAATCAGCAGTGAGATCAGCAATGCTGAGAAATGGGATTTTCATAACGGCTCATTCAGAAACAAAAATCATTTCATCCCCAAACACACGTGCACATGCAACAGATTCAGGTGCATATAGAATAATTGGGTGATGTGCAGGTAGGTGAACGGAAGCGCACACACAGGCACACACGCGCAGGCACACACTCATTCACACACATGCTGAAGACAGTTTGCGGTGAGGTTAATTTCTCTCATGAATAATTCAGAGCAGATAAATTGAATTAAGACTCTGCTTGTGGAGCCATGTTGTACTAAGTGTGTGTGGGCTGGGTCAGTGGGCCGAACTATTTATTCAGCAAGAAACAGGAAGAGGAGAGAGACGATGAGTGACGATCTTTGTTCCTCGGCTGTGTGCTGTGCTCTACACTGGCTAAATCTTTCTCAAAGTATGTGCAAACTCTTTCTGAATCTCCACAGAAAATTCACACTTAAATTATTTACCTGCTTGTAAATTGTGCAGGTATAATCAATGATGTTAAATCTGGCTGCTTTTCCAGCTTCAGACAGTGAGCGTAAAGACGAGCTAAGGGCTTCATTTAAAGTTTTCTGCTCTGGTAGCTTAAAGAACCACAACCAGAAGGAAGCCTTTTTGTTTATAATGTACTGCAGTGTGCGTGCGTGCGTGCGTGTGTGCGCGTGTGTGAGCGTGTGTGTGTGTGTGCGTGCATCTGCTCATCCTTTCAAACCCACTTGGTAAAATAAAGAATACTGTGCACCAGAGACTCGTCAGCCGGCGCTTTGATCAAAGTTAAGACACGACCGTTTTCCATTTTATTGACTGCTGTTTCTCCAAATACTTAATTGTACCCAGGGAGGCGAGGATGTGTGTGTTGTGTGTGTGTGTGTGTGTGTGTGTGTGTGTGTTTGCAGTTGGAGGTTATGAAGAGTAGAGTAGAGATTCAGAGCCAAATGGGAGCTTCCTCTGTGCCTCGAGGCAACTGTTGACTGTGGTGGAAAATATTGGTCTCTCGGAAATAGCTGACGTTTCAGTGTATCTTCAGCACGCACGCACGCACACACGCACACACACACACACACACACACACACACACACACACACACACACACACTCCCTCTCTTTCCTCTCATATGCTTGCAGGCAAATGAGGATTGCTCTTATGTCATCATATGGAGAAGATTTTTCCACAAAAATCCAGGATGACAAACAGACACATGAACACACACACACACACACACACACACACACACACACACACACACAGTTGTTTTTGTCACTTAGGAGGACTTGAATTATTTTTTTAATTTCCTGGACATCAAGGCTCCATGCACATTATGAGCTCACTGGAGGATGGATGCAGATCACTGTGCAGTGGAAAGGTGAAACACAGGTTTACGTCACCTGTGTACACCTGGTGGCAGGAAAACATAATTCTGCCCATCCACAAACCTGATATCTCTGGCTAACGCTGACATTCTAACAGCTTCTTTACGACTATTTGACGTCTGTACGATTTTAAGATTGTGTTGTACAAACTCTGAAGGCTGTATCGTGGAGCTGATGATGTCGTTGAAAGCAGCAGAAAAATCTAGTAAGTGGACTTTGAGCTGCTGTTGTTTCGTCAAACTACTGTTTCAAAACCAATAATGAACTTTGACTCGGCACAGAGGAGAAGTGCTTTGAACTGATCAGCTGATGAAGATTGTGCACTGAATGGACCTTGAGTTGTTTGGTCAGAGTCGAAGCTGACTGGACTTTGAGCTTTAAAATCGTCATGCTCTACCTCGTTAGGACCGTCTTTCTGTCCCCGTAGCGTTGACCTACTGAGAGCTAAGGACTAGCTAAGCTAAGGACGGACGTGTGTCTTCTGTGAAAAACAGCGTGTGAACATTTGAGAAGCTTGTTTTTAATTTAATCGCGCTCATTAATTCAGTTACACGCTTCATTGTGTGTAAATGAGGCGACACTAATGAAATATTAATATTCCAATTGATTGTCACACTTTTTATCCAGCAGAGTCCCGACAGACGCATGTTGCTGTTACTGTAAAACACACACATGCTCAGCTCTGTGCTGTGTTTGCTGTGTTTTGCTCACACACAAAAGCCCCTTTGGCTGGAGGTGAGGCTGTATGTTACCGTTGGGAAATCGGTCTGATCCAGAATCCCTCACACTGCGGTACATGCCTTTTACACACACATCAGTCTCCAAACACGTGTCAGCATCACGTACGAAGAGATTTCCATCAACACAAACACACACGTTACATGCATAATGGACTGCTTACGCGCAGACACACTCAGACGGCCGGGCATAAAACACAGATCACAATCTGTCTTTCCCTCTTGATCTTTCTCCGGCACGCGCACACCAACACAAGCCGAGGCATCAGGTGTAGGGGATGTGGGTTATCCATCTGTGCTTGTGCATGTAGGTTGCCAGGCTGAGGAAACAAGCGAACGCGGTGACTAATCCTGACAGCAACCACATGTTATGCAAGAAACCACTTCCTGTCTCTTTTCTGCCCCTGCAATTATGGATGTCCGAGTCTTTTCTCTCTGTTCTTTCTTTCTTATCGTGTTTTTTCCTACGACCGCGCCTCCTGTTGGTGCTGCTGTTGCCATTTTGTACCACCCACAGAAACAATATGTCTTTGTGCTTTCACTAATAAGGCGCTGGTGAGGTTCGACTTTGTACGAGATCTGCTTGCACAGAATATTCCTGAAATAATTTACTTCACCTTTTATTTTAGGGAGCTGCTTAAAAGGAAGCATTGCAGACTGTTTCTCAGATTCAGGTTCCCCAGAATCTGTGATGTTCTGTGTCTGAGCTAATCAGCTGAATATTTGAGCAGAACATCGGACTGCACTGAATAAATATTGGCTCCTTAATCCTAGTTCCAGTGACAGTTTCAAATTTTCATTGGCTTCTATGTTAAACATCAATCTGGCAGTATTTGGATTGTTTGATTCACCTGCTACAGACAGAAATCAGGCTGTTGCAGTTAATGATGTAAAAATCTTTGTACATGCTGTTTTTTATGTTTTCAGTTTCGACAGTTTTACTCAAGAAAGTAATAGTTGGGATGTGTGTGATATCTCAACCTCAACAACCAACAAAATAAGACCCAGGATGCTAAATAAAAAGATTTGTCCTTAAGTTATCTTTTCAAATACACACACAGTGATGAGGTACCACAGGGATCTTTACTTGGCCCACTATTACCGACAATATATTTAAGTCACACAATACTTTCTAAACAGTTTGATCCTTTGAATCTTCTTGGAGACTTTAAAGTTTTAGTTTAGGTCATTCTAGTGCCTTTTTTGATTTGCAGCCTCAGCAGCAGTTTCATTAATTTGTTATTTCACCATCATCTTGCTGTCCATCCAAAGCATGTCACCACAGCCTCTCCAGCCAATAATGAACACCCTCAACTGAGAAAGTTTGTTTCAGCAAAACTTTTAACAGCATTGAGGGCTGACTTTAATACAACTCCTTCTTTTTGTCTAAACTTTAGCAATTTCACAGGTAGTTTTGTGGAAATAGAATTTATTTTTGTCATCAGGACACAAGATGAGAGCTGAATCAGGCCCTCATATATTCCACTCATTCCATATATAAATATCTGCAACAAACCACGTAGCTTAATATGACCTGGTTATTTATGGTCGATGTAAAGCGACAGTAATTTGTACACTTAGAAGAAAGCATCCTCACAAAAACACTTTTACGACCGGTGTACTGAGAATCAAAGAGCTGTTTCATGCAGGGAGAAATCCATCAAAGAAGAAACACCAATTTCTACACCCACAGGAGCAAACAGAGCCCAGGTTTGGATGAGGACTCACATCTCACAACTGACCCCTCAACCTGCTGCTTTCACTCCGCTGCCACAACTCGGCCCGACACCCACACCTGCAGCAGCTACATGAATGCAGCTAGTTCAGATATGTTGTCTGTTCAAAGACGTCTTGTGAAACAGAAATGTGGAATCATGTGATAACACAGTGAGAACCCACAGACTGACCTTTAAAGTGAATCACTGCACAGCGCTGCAGAGCATTTCTGATGCTTGTCAAGGGAATGAACGTGAACACTCTGCTCACAGTGAGTTATTTGCACGTCATATGAGAGAGACATTTTTATTCAAAACTGATCTGGCTGGTTAACGGTGGGAAAAAGTGATTCGTACTTAATAATAAAAGTGCATAACCTTTGAATTTTAAATTAAAAGGCCATAAGTCCTGCTCTTAGAAAGCAGCGTAACATGAAGATGTCTACATTTTTTCCCTGAATTATTCAAATGAATTTTGCATAATTGCAACAAGGAATATTTTGGCGCCATGCATAATTAATGATTTCTGTGTTTAACTAAAGTTCCTCATTATGTTATGTACAAACAGCAGATGGGAATGGCACAGCAGGAGCTGCATTAACAGAGACAGAGCCGTCGAAGTCAACTTTTAATTGGATTCCTCCTGAACTGCGGCCGCACTGCAGACTCGCTGCTGGAGGAATCATGTTGTCACATTTCTCCACTCTGAGTTGTTTCAGACTCGTCAGTTTTAGAGGAGTGCTGTACCAGAAGTCTGTTTTTTCAATGCTCCCTTGAAGGCTTTAAAATCGATAGCAGCTGTGGCTTAGATTCACTACAGGTACACATTGGATTTCAATATGGAGACATCCACAGATGGATGTATGAACTAAATACTCTTTAGCAGAGTAGCTAGTTGTGTATTTAGCCGTGTTTTGGAAAAATAATGTGGGCTCTAAGTACAGTGAAACTACACACATTTTGTCTGTTTTATCAAAACTAAGTTACCATTGTAATCATGAATCATGTGATCTGACTAAATAAATAAACCGGGACTTTTTCATAGATATATCGTGTTTGCGGGCATCAGTGTTGGTACTCATGGCATTTGGTACATGGCACCCATGTTAGCATTAGCAGTGTTAGCACAAACCAGGAAGATGTGGCACATAAGCATAAAACAAATGACGACGTAATAAAATAAAAGTAATAAATAAAGTAATAAAAGACGTAAAACAAATGTCTTAACATCAATAGTTTTAGCCTGCACCATGTTCAGATGAAGGTAAATAACAAACTCAAAACTCCCACAAAATCCAGGATGGTGACGTCAATGTGACTGACAGATATGTCTAGGAGGAACAAATATGGAGGTGAAAAAAGTGAAGAAGAATGTCTGATATTCATTTACAGTTCACACACCGGACTCTGCAGTTAGTATTCAAGAAAAGACAAGTGGCAGCAGTATTAATGCAGGAATGAAGCAGGAGGAATAATTGAAAGCAAGCTTTTACACCAGTCTCCACCATGCAACTCATATTAATTAAGCCAGGCAGCTGGGAAAAGAGTGTAATCGGCTGTGAATTACCTCTGTGGAGGTCACACTGTGACAGACAATGAAGATATTATCGGAGCTGTGTCAGGTGAGCCGGCAGGAGGATGAATGCAGATGAGAAGGACTGTGTTAAGAGGCTGATCCGAGGTGAGCATTTACATTTTTTAAATGGCTTCGTCTGTCTCGGGTGTTTGACTGATACTCCGAATCACGATGAGAGCAACAGTAAAACATGTCGAACTTTCCAGATTAGCGGTATTACAAGCCACAAGGTGTGTGGAGGTCAGAGGTGGGACCCATGACACCTAACGCTACCACGTGACAGCGGAGTGGCCCTGTATGGCAGGTGCACGCTGGGCTACAGGAGCTGAATATAGAAGAGCTCCTCTCGCTCCCCAGTCTGTGAGAGGAGAACGTGATTCAGCAAAAATGTTCCCGAAATTATGAGTTTAAGGTCACAAGAGATGAAAATGGGACTTAAAAAGTAGCCTGCTCTCCAAAACAACCTGATCCAAAAATCTAAATCTAAAAATACATTACACTATAGACTGACACTGACACAATAAACATGGTGGAAAAGAAATATTACACATATGACCAGTGGAAACAACACAAACAGAAGAAACCTTATCCATGCATTGTCTTTTCAAGTATGCGCCAACATAATGAACCAATATTGATCAACAATAACTACAATAATCTTCTCTGCTGGTTGCATCAAGCTGCGACTGCACCTGAAAATGATCCTCAGAGTAATGAAGGAGGCGATTTGTTGGCTGGACTCTGATGTTGAATAAACATTTTTCTGATTCGGAGGTATAAATATATGAGCAGCTCTGATAAGCGCGGCCTTGAATGGAAAAAACGTCTGTAATTTGCATTCATTGGACTATTATTTGACAACGTGTGTGTGTGTGTGTGTGTGTGTGTGTGTGTGTGTGTGTGTGTGTGTGTGTGTGTGTGTGTGTGTGTGTGTGTGTGCTCTGTATCTGCAGCGGGACAGACGTTTCAATGCATTCTCTGCGTGCCAGCAGGCATCAAAACACAATCCAGCAGACGGGCCGTGCTTCCATTGATACTGCTGTTTTCTTACGGCGAGCAGCGGCTGTCAGACATGTATCTGCGTGTGTGCGCGCGTCTGTTTGTGTGCGCGTGTGTGTCGAGACATCTCTAAATATAATTTTACAGACTTGCCAAGTTGCCGGTGTTGCTGCCATTCAGAGAGACGAGGAAAGTCTCAGCTTTACATCAGCGAGAGCGTGTTTGTGTGTGTGTGTGTGTGTGTGTGTGTGTGTGTGTGTGTGTGCGTGTGCATTTGTCAGCGTGAGTGACGGTGTGTGTGTGTGCGTGTGTGTGAAGTAGTGTTTGTGTGTGTGAGTGGGAGAGCCGGTTTTGACAATGAAATACACCATGTTTCACCTTTTTCATGGCCTTTTCTCTCGCTCAATCCGAGCGTTGTGACCCTGGGCTGCAGGCCAAGCTGAGCACGCACACACACACACACACACACACACACACACACACACACACACACACACACACACACACACACGCACACACACACACACACACACACACGTACACACATGCAGATCCTCCTGAGACCCAGCAATTCATTCTTGTCCACTCTAGCGTACACAGTGTTTTCTGCTCATATCACTCACACTGTACATGTCCCTTTATGAAGTCCTGTTGATCCTCACAGAGGACAGCTGAGGCTTTACAGTGACATCACGTGTGTGTGTGTGGTGGGGTGGGGGGATGGGGGGTGACCTTGACAACTTCCTTCTCAAAATGGCTGCCATCGCAACAAACACATTTTAGGGAAAAAAGGAAGGTAATCATGACAGAAAAACGTTTTGGATGTTAGATTTTGACTGTTTTGAGGAAGCAAACGTCTCACAGCCGAGCTCAATGTGCTCAATGATGCAGGGAGAGAGCATCACAGACATATGCAGATCCATCAGAGGGGAGAGTCCAGCAAGGGAGGGTGAGACAGGAGAGCTGGATGAAGAGTGCTCCGAGGTCGCCTCAGCTTACCAAAGCAAGCAAATGTCTTACTGTTCCCTTCACGTGCTGGCGTCCAGTTTGCCAACATGTTCCCAGAAAACCAAATCCAGCAGGGTTGAAGGTGTTCGTTCATGGATCTTGGGGGTCTGGGCTCTGAGACAAACCGGGGAAAGAACGTCTTCGTTCAAGACAATGCGGTTTTACTGAGACGGTTCCTGGAGGAAGACTGGTGCACTGTGACCAGTATTTTCCCAGAGAAAGAAAGAAGCCTACAGGAACAATTCAAAGAAAGCAGATTATTATCAGTCCAGCCACACCAAAGAAGTGGACTGTTTGTACCGTGCTTCACCCCCTGCACCCCCCTGCAAAGAAAACCTCCCAGGTCCTGGAGTTCAACCTCGTCCTGGCTGATATCTCAGGAACAGGTCAATGAGATGACAGCGACACCAGTGATGAAGTCCCCCCGATGAGAGCATAAGGAAATACAGTGTGATGTATGTATCATAAAATAATACATAAAACACCACACGTTCACATCCTCACTCAAATAAATCCTTTTTAACATCAAAGGTCTTATTTTTTCTCCTCTTCATCATCCTTAAGCCAGTTTAGCACATGTACTGAGCTGTGAGAGCCTTTAAACACACAACATGTATACAAACACAGATTATAGCATGTGCATGCTAGCTCTCTCTCTCTCTCTCTCTCACACACACACACACACATTTGTAGATGCACATGCACAGGACTACATTCAGTTGTGCGCAGTCACACTGCTGATACACATGCATAAACACTCACAGATGCATCCACTCTGTGCACACACACGTCACCCACAGATTAATGTTCATGTATGTGTTTAACACACGCACACACGCACAGAGCGAGGGATGTTGGCCGTGCTGATGCGAGGATGTGTTTCCTCCACACTGAGCCGGGATGCTGCAGCAGTCTGAGGCTGACGGCTCGGAGATTTAAGGCTCGCTGCTGCACTCAGCTGCCTGCACAGGATTTTCTAATTAGAGTTGGCGACTTGGCTTCAGCTTCGCCTCGCAATAAATCACCGAGCCTCTCAGGTGCATTCCCTCCAGCCCTGCTCAGTGGCATTTCACTATCAGCACGCTGATTGAGTTCCCCTGATATTTTCGACCAGGAGAGGAGGAAAATGGAAACTGTGTGTGTGTGTGTGGGTGTGTGTGTGTGAAAGCATCCTCAACACAAAGCTCAGCCAAACAGGTTTGTTAGGAGACAGAGAAGGAGGAAATGAGCTAAAGGTGTATTCCACTTGTCAGCAGTCATTGCCAATAAGCTAACCTGCTTTAGGACTCGCCGTGAGCACCAGCGGTGTTTAAGTAAAGCAAAGTTTGAGAATTGGCAGGTTTATTGTTTGTTTATTTTGCCTGAGTAAAGCCTCTGCACTTTAATTCCCTCCACACCTTATTGCAAAGATTCGGAGGCCAGTGTTTATCCAGTTCTTCCATGTTTTTTCTCTATGGTGCCGAATTAGAGTTTGGTCATGTAGAACGAAGCCAATTCAGTGTTTTCACCAAAACTTAAGCAGCCTCGCTGTTTTCAAACAGAGACTGGAAGGAAAAATGACTTCAAGGCACAGCAGGGAGGCTGGGTTCAGATTTTTATTCTGTCTTAATACAATAATCTTTATGTTCACAGCATTATTGGTAATCGTTCCACCTTTCCTTTGGTTTTGATCCCTCCCCAATGTGCCCACAGGTAGAAAATCCACAGCTCTTCTTTCAGGTGAAGTCAGTGGACAATGGCGCTCCTCGTGATTTATGTTCAATGCCAACGTTCAGCGCCAGAGCAGGAATCAGACGGTCCTTCATGAACCAGGACTCTGTCATGTCATCTGACAAATTAAAATTTTGTCTGATCAGTATTTAGGTGCAACAAGAGCATCTCAGTGGTATTGCATTTGTTTTATCATTCTATTTACGTGTTGAATTGAATTCTTCAGGTGATTTTACTTGATGATTATTGTTTATGGTGATATTAACTTTAACTAAAGGCAGAAAGTAAGGCTGAAGATGTTGTGTGTGAACGTGTTTGCAGGCCATTGCAGTCCAGTTCAAGAGTCAAAGTTCACTTTTTCTTCAACTGTAACTTAAACTTTCTGCAGCTTTAACTGTTCTTCAGATGCCATGTGGGTTTATTGGAGGTTTAATGGTGAAACCTTCACGTGACGACCAGGACGCTTCAGGAAGACTCAAAGAAGAATTTATTTTGTGCTAAAAATACTGTAATGTTAGAAACAGGCGCTTCCTAATACACCTGCTGCCATTTTCAGTGTGTTTTATATTGTTATCTTTGTGTAAATATTGTCCAGATTAACATGCAGGATCAGTAGAGAGGGGGAATATCACCACGATTAACAGAGCAAACTGAAATCTCTTGTTGACAAAATGTTTGTCACAGGGCCTTAATAAAGAGTGACGACACAACCTGAAACCAGTTGAACACAACACAGGCGTGTAATCTGATCTCAGCGAGCTGCCATCCGAACGCAAAGCCAGAGGAAACGACTTCAGTGCGTCTGAGCGCTGCAGCAGCAGCAGCAGCAGCAGCAGCAGCAGCTCCGCTCACTCTGCAGTGCAGCGCTGCGTTTGTGCTGCCAAATACCTGCGTAACTGAAAAATGAGCGCTTTCAGGAGTCATTTACTCTGCTGATGGTGACACGATTGCATTGCACTTACAATGTCTTTGTAAAGATAAGTAAAGTGTGGTGGAGGAGAGGGAGAGCTTCCATCAGCCGTCACACACACACACACACACACACACACACACACACACACACTGAAGTGTGCTCCACTGATGACTAAAACACTTGTGTAATGATGTGAGTGCTGATTGTCACACTGCAGTGAGCTCTCTCTCCCTGAACCTCTGCCTCTGAATCTTTCTCTGCTCGCCTCGCTGAACTCGAACTTCACCTCTGATCTCTGCAGAGGATTATGATAACAGATAATAATGGATCTGATTAGAGGTGGAAGATTTGAGGGCTGTTTTATCGCGTTATTGGATTTTCATTATCTTTGCATTCATTTGATTAAGTCCCTCGATGTTTAATTGTCTGCATTTACCAAAAACAAACATTTCTCATTCGGTTATCTGTTATCTATAAAGCATTTCTCACTTGAGTTCCCAGAATATTACTATTTTATGAATCATTAATCGATACTGTGACCATGTACGGAAACCCAAACCATGTTTCTCAAAAATGTCAGCCTCTCCTGAGTTAAGAAAAACAGGTCTGACGGCGTGTTTCAGCTCATCCAGCTGGATTTTATTGAGCTTAGCTTTATTTAAGACGAAGGATCATTTTCTTTACCCATGAAGGAACACTGAAAAATTCAAAACGGCCACATTTGGGAATGCTTGCCTTGTTTTCCGTGGTTTTTCTGTTTGTTATATTCAACCAATGCAGCAGCAAATGGTGAAAGGCTACAGCAAATATCCAGAAGTTGGATATAACAGTAGAATATGAAATGCACATATTTACAATAAACTTCTGTGCACAACATTCAAGTACATAATGAAAATGAAAACAGTACACAGAGTCTTTGGAGGGCGACACACTTTTCATAGTTTGGTCTTTTTTTGTCTTTCTGCATCCTCCCAGCACGCTGAATATGAAACGAAATGACTGCGAGTCCGAAGGTTCAGCTGTGGGCTCGCTTCAGGGTTTCCACATCTTCATTAAATCAACGGTTTTAGAGCTGAAGCCGCTGATTTATACAGTCCAACCCAACACCTCCACCACTGACAAACAGCAATTAGACAAAGAAGAACTTCATTATATTTCAGTTTTAATATTCTGGGACAGCTGCACGTCCCCTTGTCTGAGGGACACATCAGTACTTTCTACTCCAAATGAACTGAAAAGCTCAAATTATAAATTCTCTATGTGGCACTTTTACAACAGGGTTTAAAAAGGTTTCCATATAAAGATAAAACCACATATCACCCTGGTTTACAAAGAGAAGACGGCAAAATAGTGTGTACTTAAAATCATGAGTTAAACCAATCATAAAACACAGAGGGATAAAAGACTTCACATGGAAGTAAGTCTATAAACTGAGATTAACAGATGACAGTGATTCACCGAGGGTTTAAACTCCTCAGGCAGGTCGTTTCTGAGACTATCACAGACCAAATTAATGACTGTCAGGAATATTACTCCAAATAAATTAGACACCAGACTGTGTGCAGTCACAGCTTCCTCCAAAATGTGTAAATCAGAGCTTTTGTTGTTGTTTATTTCCAGGCTGCTCGCGGTCATGGAAAGTTTAGTGAAAGTCACGCATCAGTGTTCTTCCATGGATAACCGTCCACATATTTATTCTCTGCGGCTGCTGAGGAAACGTGGCTCTGACGTTTTGTTTTCTATCGTCAGTGCTGGAGCTGATATGTTTGAGTGATGCCGGCTAAGCGTGCATTTAATATTTCATGTCTCTCATTTGGCCGAACAGGAAAACGACCAACGTGGGAGATGCAGGCTTTGCAGAGAGAGCTTCGACGCTGGCGGTGTGGGGGAGGCAGCGCTGACCATGAAGACCAGGACAGAGGCTTCAGCGGTCTGAGCTTCAACCTGCACGCTTTTGTTGCCGCATCGTTTTTCAGGCTTATATCCAGAAATGATGGAATCATGAAGTGTGTTTGGACGTGTTTGCAGTCTGAGGTCAGTGACCGGGTAGTTTGTTTTTCTATCCCAGTGAGGACTTTAAACTGACTGCACACCAACCCACAGGGAGCTGCTGTCATCTGCTGTTGAGGGTTAAGACTTGGTTTTACAGTCAGGGATTCAGATGTGACGGTTTACTCTCTGAGGTTACTTCCCTTTAAAACAGTTCTGCTTATGCACTTAAAGGTTGTGAACGGTTGCGGAAATTATATTATCAGTCCTTGAAAGGTCATGGAAAACTTTTGTCCGTGAAAATGTGTGGGACGCCTGTATTCCTGGAGGTCACAATGACCCATACTCAAGCTGCACTCAGATGATAAACACTAATGTAGTTAAAAGGTCTTTCCACTGTTGTCCCATCATGAAAAGCTGTTACAGGCCAAATGTGCTTTTTGTCCAGGCCTTTCACTTTGCTAACCCAAAATTTAAATGCAAGACGCAGCTTAAGTGAGTGATATTTCTTAAACAGAAGGCTTTAATAACTCAGGCGAACACTAAAAGCCCTGCAAATTGTTTAAAAGCAACAACAGATGAGGGATGTTGATGGCAGTTTAAATAACACAAAGATTTAACTCTGGATAGGCCGGCCAGATGTCGCACAGCCTTTCTGTGTCCAGCAGGCGTAAGCCTGGAGGGGATCATGCGTGTATCTGTCTGCAGCTAATCTCCCATAATACTGCACCAATCAGCCTAATATTGTCTGTGCACATATATGTTTTCTTATTGTCAACAAATCCGATGAAAAGACCAAAACCAACACTGAATATATCGACTAACAGTACCATGTGCATCACAGCCTGATAGCTCTTCTCCTTCTGTGCCATAGAGCTCCACTGTCGCCCAAAAACAACAAACACTCATCAGTGAGCCTCGCTGTTACACCTGGAGACATGTTCCTTCATCACCATGAACACACACGCTGTAGTTTACTCTGACTCACACACACCGTCCTCAGCAGAGCACAGACGGATGGAAAGGATGTGATCTTGACCTTTAGAAGACCTTCGGACACTTTCTGTCTTTTGCTTTTCTAAGTGTTAAAAGAGGAAGAAAAGAGCTCCAGCAGCAGAAACTCGTTCAGTCTGTCCCAATGTGTTTGACTGACAGACGAGTCATAGAGAGGACAAACACCGTGTCAGTGAGGACAAAAACGAGACATGTGACATGAAACAAATAATAAAATGACACTTTGACTCCTCACACCACAGCAAATGCAGTGGAGCCTTTTCCTATTTTCCTGATGCTGCGTGTCCATGAAGCGTGTCACACCTCAATCCCATCCTGCCCTTCACTTCATGCTGCAGGTACCGCGACCAGCTTCATCATTTCCTCAGGTGGCTGAAAACCCCATTTTCATCCAAACTGCCTTAAAGTGCCATGACTGCATACAGTTTTTATGGAGAGCCACAGTGAACGAAAGCGAAGCCTCAGCAGAGTTAAAATTCACCCCTGTTGAACTACATGTGAATTTACGGCCTTGGAAACCTTTTATTCTGGTACATGACGGCAAGTCCATCATCACTTTCTTTCTTGTGGATTAAAAAGCACCCAAATAATCTCCTGACTGAGAAATGAATACAGTTCACCAGAAGACATGACCTGTTTTAGCCTCGCCGTGGCACCGAAGTGGAGATGAGGCCTGATGTCGTTGGCTGAGTCAGCAGTTCTGGACGTGAAGGGCGCTAACTCAAAAGCTTTGACTCCTGGTTAATTGCATGGATCTGCCCTGATCAATCTAATGTAATACTGCAGCAGGAGCAGGAGAGTGGAGGCGAGGGGGTCCCAGAGGCATTATGAGGAACATCTTATCAGCAGGGGGAGGGAAAATATGCTCGTCCATGTGCAGAACACAGAGTCTGAGGAGAGAGATGAAGCTGCTGCTGGTGAATCAGGGATCTGTTGTCTGCGACCGCAGAGGAGAGCGACATGACGACCAGTACTAATCTGTTCATTCGAGGACTCGAGGATGTTTCTCGGTGATAACATTTATTCACATTTTCTCCTCACTGACAGTAATTGGTCACAACATAGACAGTAAATGCACGATAATATGCATGATGGAAAATGTCTAGATTCTCTATCAAAGAGGCAAATGTACATTTAATTTTATTTAATTTAAATATTATTTGTCCTTTTTGATGCTAAATCCTGATAATTTTACTGTTGCAACAGCGTTCAGTGCTGCTGATTGAGCTCATCTCCCCGTAGAGATCAGTCAGCCTCCACCATTCACCTTCACTGATGATGATCACTTCCATTCAAGCGTTGAAGGGAGCCCTGTGCAGGTCACGAATGCTATGACGTCCCAAAATGTCTTTGTGGAAGAAACTCAACAAAGATGGACGCTCAAGAAAAAGTATTTTCATGTTCATGGATGGTTTAGTTCCTGGTTTTTGGTGGACCTGATGAAAGGCCTCTGTCTGCCGATGGCCCTGCTCACTGTACGCCGTGAGCGTCAGCAGTCGCCACGTCAGCAGCGCGATGACTGATGCTGCTCTGAATCAAAGCAGTTCAGCTGCTGAAACTGTAACAAAAAGTGCTAAAATGATGTTCGAGCTTACTTTTTGATTTCACGCACAGTCCCAAACCTTCACAACTCCAAAAAGGCTTAAAGGAATTAACTGTCAATCTGCCCCCAAATGACTCCCAGTTTGAATTTCACTTTGTCAACTTGATGTCTCCTCACTGTTTGCCTGCCACTGATAAGCTCCATCAAACTTCATAAATCAAACCATCTTTGCTCTATCGCTTGCAATTTTCCATATTCCTTTCTTCTCTTGGTGAGCGATTAGATGTCTTTTCCAAGGCATGTCTGATCCATGTTTTTGTAACGTTGACAAGTTTCGCAAGCGAGAGGGTCAATCACAGCGTGGGGAATTCGTTTTGACTTCTGCTTCTCTGGGTTGTCTCAGCGTGGCGACTTTGATTCTTTGGGAGCCGGCGGCTTTGTTTCGCTCGCAGGCTTCTTTCCAGAAGCTTTGTGCCTTTGCAACGATCCCATCAACTTACTCACAGCCTTCAAAACACATTACAGCTCCTCTGTGAGGGAGTCTGCCTTCTGTTTGTCTCCTCTGAAAAGAATCGCTCCAAGTCATCTTCCATATTTGTTCAGTAAGCTGCGATTGTTGATTTCTTGTCAATGCACGTTAGCTTACAGCCTGATGGCTTGTTGCTGCGCTCCACTGCTAAAGCAGCAAAAGACGTGAAGAAGGGAGACGACGTGGACGTAAACAAACATGGATGTGAAGACACACGCTAAGAGTTTTGGTGGAAAACAATGTATGCCTATAATGTAAGAGTTTTTCACTGTGACGTACTGAAGCTTTTAGTTCAGACAAAAGGTTTTTAACTGACTTTAATCACTAAATGTCGCTTTGCTGCAGTGAATGCAGCTTCGCCCCTCCTCCACCCCTCCACCCCCAGTGTCACGGCCGGTTCAAGGCTCCCCAGAGGGAGACCCCAGAAGTGTCTGCAATTTATGGGATCTTATCCAAAAGCATTGATTTTATTGACGCAGTCAACAGCAAAGACCTTTAAAATATTAAAATAAACATCTGTATCCGTGGTGGTCTTCATTGATTGATGCACACACTCGTGTGGACGGTTCAGGGCAGTGTGTGGTGTGCTTAGCTTGTAGCTCAGTTCAGTCTTCTTCATTGGCATTAAAATGCAGAACAGTGCTGCCAAAGCATCAAGACAAAAGATGAAAATTTTTCCATGAAATCCCTCTTCTGTATCTCTTTTGCCGTCCTTTTCTGTCTCACACAGCCTCCTCTCATTTTCTCCACACACACACACTCACTCTATCTCGCGGGTCACACGACTGGTCCCCGGAGAGGCGTCTGTCATTGCCTGACATTGAATCGTATTGTTATTCTGCTCCACATTCTACTCGCATGACAAGATATTCTGGCCCTGATGAAACTGCGACGGATCCACTGTGGCTCATTTTACCATCGTCTGCAAGCGCAGTAGGGATGCTGGTCTGCAGGAGAGCCATCTGTTTTTATGGCGATGAGCTGTGGGAGCAGTGAGAGGTCTCGTAGAGAAGAAAACAGACACATTACCGTGCGAGTGTGGAAATTTAAATCTGCTTGCATATGCAAAAAGAGGACGCCCATACATTCTGTAAAACGCTGGATGAATGCCTCGAGGATCTGCTCGAGCATCATTATATTATAATGATAACGACTAGGGACCACACAGAGAGGCCACCATCAAGGCTGCCACTGTGTGTTTTTATGCAGGACTGCATCCAGATGAAGATGAGCTAAAGTGCAACACACATTGGCCAAGCGTAGCATTACTTATTGCATGTCAATTTATACCCGTGGAGCTCACCAGGCAGAATCAGTGGAGGCAGTCCATGTACAGTAGACATGAAGATAATGTGATGAAAGTGCTGCTTTTCTGAGACTTGTCGCACATCAACACTGAGAAGAAGGACACTGCACACAATGATGAGCTCATGTTTCCCATGTGCTGTTAGCATGCTCACGTTTGCTAGTTTGCTCTAAACAACCTGCACAGCTGAGGCGGATGGAAATACCAATAGTTTTGCAGGTATTTGCTCGGGAACCAAAGTATTGAGCTGATTCAACTTTTCACCTGATGATGGCACCAAGCTAAAGTCAGGTGACCACAAAGGTTATTGCAATTAATCATGAGGAAAGCATGAATGTCTGTGGGGGAATCTGGACCCATATATAAAACGTATGAAACAGTGAAAAATCTCAAAAATATTCTGTGTCTCCATGTTAAGAAATCCTTGGCCCATGGCCTGACTAACTGAGAGAATAATCAAGCAAAGGTAATAAACAATAATAATACAAATAGTAGTGAGGTGGCAATAGACAACAAAGCGCACTGATTATGAAAGTGTATTTGTTTTTCTTCGCTTTTCTCAAAGTTAGAAAGTCCTGAGAGTAAAACTCCATGAAAGGCCTGGAGCTCATTAAGGTCTCCTCTGCAATATTCAGGAAGCAGCAAATAAATTAGCCACTCAGCCACAGAATAATGAGAGCAAAAACAATTTATCACTTTGCATGCAAGCCTGTGCTTACGAGTGTGATGGAGGGTTTGTGGAAAAACCCTGTATTTCCTCATGTGGTCCAGATTCCAGCAGCAAAGAGTGTGTGTGACGACGATGATGTGCAGTATGTCGCAGCGTAACAGCTCGTATGCGAATGCAAAGGTTAGTGAGAACAGAGCTGCCGTTCAGATCTACTCTGGTTTTACACGTCGTTAGCATGCTGTCGCTCGTCTGCGCACCGATCAGCATGTCATACAGCAGCTGAGGGGGTCTGCAGGGTGAACCAGGGATCAGAGCTGCAGAGGTCAGCTGGTTACTCATGTCACTATTCATTACTGCAGTGTTTAAACAGTCCAGCAGCTCTGACCAGGCGCCCTGCTGCCGCAGAACCAGCTGACTTCAGCAGCGAAGGCACGCAGCTTTCTGTGATTTTACATTTCAGCTCTTGTGTGAACGTCTTCATGCTGCTGCTGCTGAAATGTTCAGCGAAGATCATTCAGAGCGCGACACAAAATCTTCCTGAAGAGTCAATCTGCTGCAGCTTCAGTGAGTGATGTGTTTGAAAAAGACATTAAATTATTTTTCAGAGACTAGAAGTTTTGTTTTTTTTTGGTAATACCACACACCATATGTGCTTTTGCTATTGCCAACGTAAGATGGATTATAAACAAAGCACGAGAAAAAGTGTCAGAAACCACTGACGAACAAACTAAAATTGCACTGAATTGCAGTTTGCAGTCATATTTTAGCCACAAGTGTGTGTGGATGGCGTGATGTGGTGATGCAGTTCAAAGTGAGGAAAAGGTCAATTTGACTTCAGTCTCTACATTATGAACAAAGAACAGATGAATGGAAACCACTGGCTGCCTGTAAGGTTCATTAAGGAGGACCTTCCTGATGCTAACATTGAACACTGGGAGCCAAACAGCTTGTGTTTTCTGTGATGGAAGCGGATCTTCAACAGAGACGAGTCTTAAACACAACGTCTCTGCAGAAGGTAAAAGAAATCATTTTCCATCTCATCACACAGAAGAGCAGAAGTTGTTGTTTGCAGAAGTTTCTTCTTTGAATAATAATAAAACTGTATTGATCGAGGCACAGACATGAGCTGCGCGGTGTGTAGATTGATGGGTATTGATCGCGCGCAGGTGTTTTCGGTTTGGCTGATTGGACCTCCGCTCAGGTGGGAGGAGCTTTGCTGAGTTATTTGAAGTCTGATCAGGAAAGCAGCTGAATGTAGAGCTTGTCTCATTTCAGGCAGTTGGCTGAAAGGGATGCAGCATAATGTGATTTATTGCACATCACATGTTCCTGTGCTGTGTCCCTCGTACTGCTGGTTTAAACCTACAGTAAAAGTCATACATTTGATTTTCTCATATGGTGTCTTTAACACTCATCCTGCCTCAGGATTAAATCTTTAACAACATTCAGAATACTAAATAAAGCTCTGAAGCCATACCATTCTTGTGCTCCCTGATAGCTGAGTATCATGAGTGACTTCTTCAATATTTCCGGTTGATGTAGGGCCAAAAGCACAGCAGGCGTGCATTAAGACATGGGACTTCTATCATGGCGGTGTGAGTTCCTGATTCATTTCTGTATTAGTGCCACCAAGAGACTTTCCTGTGGAGTACAACAGGCACTCTGTGAATCTGACAGCAGCGTGCGACTTCGTCAGGGGAGATTTCCTTTCCGAAGAACGTAATCCCTTTCTGGCATGAACACCTCCGTGTCTGAGTTTCCTTGAGTACGCTTCTTAAATCACATGTGTGTACATGTGCATAATCCACTCAGCATTTTAGTCATGTATGACTGCAGCTATGAAAACACACACCACTGTTACTCCAGCGAAAGCCGCTGCGCACGCTCCGCCACGGCGAGTCTTTCTCTCAGCTTTGTGATGCATGCTTCTGGATCTGCATAATCCTTCCGCCGGATCACACAAGTTGATGCAAGTTCTTAAACGCACTGAGGATTCGGTGCTGTCACTCAGCTCCAGCGGCGGCTTTGTGGAGCAGCTAGTTAGCTCAGAGTTGTGACTTCCTAATCAACTGTTTCATTCTGTGCCGCCGTCATGGAAGCTCACGTCTGAGAAGCGAGCCGCTTCTGACAGCGACAGCCAGCATTCGCAACACCAGCAACTTCCAAATATCCACCGTGCATTTGAAGAAATGTACCTGTCACCTTCTCTGAACCTGAGCAGTTTTAGAAATCTAAGGTCTCGGTGTACATGAGTCAGGGTGGGTGGATGTTTGCTCCTTCAGACAGCCACCAGCTAACTGTTTGATCAGAGTTAGGAGAGGCCCAAATCACCATGCAGCTGTCACTAGTTAAAATCAGTTAACTGGAGCCTTAATAGGCACATTAAACTACATCAGCTGCAAATAAAGACAGAGATTGAGCACTGAACTGACTGGATTCATACATGTCCGCTGAGACTGAACTGCTCCACCCTTTAAAATACCCGAGCAGCAAAGATGGAGTTAACTACGTGAAGTGACTGCAGTGAAAAGCTGTGAACATCCCTGCATTACAGGAATGAAAACACAATAAGGCATATAAATCCAGCACTTAGGTTTATTTATGTATCACTTGAAGGATGTGTACACATCACTTACACATTATGTGATTTCAGAGATGCTGCTGGCAGTGAGACGCTTGGTGGCAGAGGACGAGTCTGACAGTGGATGTTAGAGAGATCGACGCCTTTTCCTCCGTGTGAACATTAAAATCCATGTGGCATATTCTAGAAAAAGCAGGACTTTGACTGATGTTGCTCTTTATTAAACCTACCCTTTAAACTCTTTTTTCAGGCAACAATTGATGCTTGTGTTTCTTTTGAAGAAAGTCGTGGTAACATTAACAATCGCACAACACATGCCTCACAAAGTTTCTCCCTGTCATGCAGATTATCTATACTCACGATGTTACAATTGATCAGTTTAAGCTGAACCAACCGCAGCTGACAGGATTACAGAAATGGCCTTTTTTTTATTCTCGGTCTTGTCATTGCTACTCTTGTTCACGGCGAGATTATTTAAAACATCATCATGTGCTTTTATGCCTGAGTCAGTGCGAGGGAGGCGTTTAAGAGGATGACAAAAGCTGTCAATCAGAAACAAATGTGTGGTTTGCAGGTTTGTTCCTCCGTAATGTGACGAGCTGAACGGTCGTGTTTTGTTGCTGTCAGACGCAAGAGTTCGTTTTAAGGTTAGCATGGATCTGTGTACCTGCAATTCAGCATGTTAATGACACAGACTAGCTGTGACTGGACATTCAATAGGTTTTGTATTGATTACATTGTATATAACACGTTTCTTCACTGCTTCATACTGTGGATGTTTTATTTACACACCTTGAAGGAAAACTGCCACGTGAACGCAGGATAGCTGCAGAATGTGTTCTGCAGAGCCTCCCAGTTCAGTGACTTCAGCTGCGGTGATACCAACCTGAAACGCTCTCCATTCAACAGCCTGCAGCGAGCCAGCAGAGTGTACGCTAGCAACCCAACTATTGTGATGTATGAAGTGTAACACCAAATATAATCTTATCTCTGGACTCGCCGCTCGGCAGTCTGGCAGGCTGCAGAGTCACAGCCAACCAGTGCAGGGTCTGAGTGTGTTTGCCGCTGCGCCTCGCGGCTGCTCTGCCCGAGCGCGTTACAGCGAGAGCGTGACATTGGGGACGAGCGTTTTGGCATTGAGTCACAGGGGGATTCCTCTCCTCTCTCCTCGAGACCACCCCCGTCGGAGGAGGGTTGTCTGCCACCCAGTCCCCACTGACAGCACCAGAGGCTGTGACTCTGCAGTCCTATTTATAGGCCTATCCCATCCTGCTGCCACGGCCAATCTGCGTGACTTCGGCCCGGCGGCGGCGGATTTAGCTGTGTTTTCCTGATGGGATTAGCTGTGACATCACGTTTGGAATCCCTCGAAGCAGCCAAGCAGGCCCTTTTGCCTCTTCTCCTCCTCCTTCTCCTCCTCCTCCTTGCATATTTAACGTAGATGCTTGCCGTGTACACTCAGGATCTGTTGAGAGTTTGCCATCTGCTCCTTGCACACTGATGGAGCGAGGCCCATTAATAATGAGCTAACTGTAGCTACACCGCGCGTAACAGCAGATGACGCCGTGGCTCATAAGACTGGCAGAGATGTTGCTCGTGTTTTGACACACATTCAGCGGCTCCATAGGCCTTTTCTGCTGTGTTTTCCTGAGGTATTGTACCTCGTTTGCATTTCAAAGCCACTCCTCCAGCGTGTGATCATTTGAGCGCCAGTAACCAAACAGGACAAACGTCGATGTTGTTGAGCTAATTGATTCTCGAGCCATTAATCAGTGTCATATTTGTCCTGGCCTCTGTTACTCAGTGGTGTTTGTGGACAGTCCCTCTTGATGTTGTAAAGACGGGGATCCCCTGGGTCCAAACTGTCATGTCAAAGTGGCCTTTATTAGTTCTGCCCTTTCACCACTTTCATCCATCATGACTCAACAAACGGCTTCATGACACAAGACATGACGCACTCTTTTCATTAGTCAGGCTAATGCACTCCCTCGCAACTAGTCTTTAAAGACAAACCCAACCTGACTGATGAATCAGCTCCCGCTGTGCTGTACAGGCTTCCCGCTAATATCTCTCTGGATCTGCAGTCACGACTGCATGAGCTTTGTTTTTCTCTGTAGAGAAAGCCTGTCAGGTCTGCGTTAGCGCTGCTCGCCGCGATGCCTTCCTGAGCTCGTTTTCTCACACATGCTGAAAAGGTGGTCGAGGTGATCAAAAGCTGCACAAAACAAAGAGCTCAGACGGACAAAAATGGAGAAACGATTCAACAGCTTAACTAAAATGTGCAGGATAATGAATGAAAGATGCTGCGTGATGATGAGGGACCCTGAAAACCACATCCCGTCTTTAACATTCAAGACTCAAATAACACCTGGAATTGTCTTTGTGTACGTGTATTTATACTTTGTACTTTGTCCAGTGTACTGTGTGCTGCATATACTGTAGACCATAACATTGGCATTCATAACAAAACCCAAACACAGACATTCAGATTTATTCATTCATCTGCATATTAAGGAGAAAATGGCTGCACTCAGGACTCGGGATATCTGCTCCGGACCCTCTGACATGACACACACCCGGCATACAGCAATGTTTTCCACAAGTTCACCTGAAACTCCATCTATTTACATGCTGCATATCCGTACACGTCTAGCCAGAAGATAAACTCGTTTGCTGCTCGATTAAAAGACAGAAAAGTCTATTATTATTTATTATTGAGTGAGAACAATAATCCCAAAATGGGATCTCATCTGCTGATCACTGCTGCAATTAAGAGGCTAAAGCAAATTCATTTTTGCATCGGCAAGCGTTGCTTTTAGTCCCCGGTGCATCATTTCCCATCATTCCCTGCTAACCCTCTCCTCACTGGCTGACTTGGTGTTGTTGCGTGGCAACATCAGCTTATTGAACAGGCTGTGGGGAAACACTGAGACGTATTGCTCCTTTGCTGATTTCATTGATATAACTCTGGGAGATAGATGGCTCTGCCTGGTCCACGGCAGGGGGAGAGCACCGGGGCTGAAGCTCCATCCCTGGGGAGGGTGATTCAGTGTTCCCCTCTCAGTTTTCACAGCAGCATAGATCTCAGGTTTTTATATGACTGAGTTCGATTTGCATTTTAATGGTGTGTGTCAATTCAATTAATTATGCAGAATGTTACGCATCACAACGGGTGGGCGGGGCGCCGTCCCTGCAATTAGCGTCTGAAGCAATTGGATCCTACATCATTATTGGGGGGCGGAGGGGCTTTTACGGCGCAGGTTCAGCTGTCGATCTGTGCAAAGAAAATTGGCTGTGTTTATTTTTTCATACGTCGAGATTAAGATTTCCACGGCTGAGTACAGAGGGAGGATAGTTTTTAATTAACTTTGCATATAATCGTGGTAGATTGTTTCTTGCAGATAACGCTCCTCCCTCGGCAATTAAGCTGGCAGCAAGCCTTGATCCCTCTCAGCGATAAGGTTTGGAAGCACCGTTGTTCGTGAACAAGCCCCTAATCCAGTGAACTTTAGCAGTCCTGATGGTATTTACCCAGTCAACACTCCAGCAAATGGAATGGATGTTTCTGCTGGGTGTATTAATCTGCTGCAGTCTCTTCATTCATGACAGTCATGCAGATAATCACCTCTTTCCGGCCATGCTTCAGACTTCTTTTTGCAACGAGCCTCTAATGGCCTTTCTAACGTGGAAGGCATCAACAGAGCTCCGACACGTTAATCTTCCTTTGATTTGGCCAACGAAAGCTAAAAAACTACAGTACATTCACTCAAATACTTTACAACTGCGCTTCAGTATGTAAGTACATTTAAGGTTCGTGGACTTGTTTTCTTTTTATTGGCTCTTTCTTTCCCTGCATCAGCTTAAAGTGGGTCCTGCATTACCTGCATTGTCTTGTGTCTTCTTGTGATGATCCTCATCTTTGGTGCAAAGACAAAAGGGAAAACTATCAGAAAGCTTCTTCCTTTCCTGATAAATGAACAGTTACAGGACAGGATTATGCATTTTTTGTTATCAATGGTTTTGATCTGGACAGTAGGGAGCACAGATGCATTGTGTATTTACCCCAGTTGTAATGTCTGCTTGTATGAGAAGCTATTACAGTGATATTTGATACCATATATATAAGAATATGTCACATCTTTTGCGTTGCATTCAGTGTAAAGAGAAGGGAAGGCATACGGATCACTGAGTCGGGAATATGTCTGCACATTAATGAAAAGCTTTTTATTCCGTTTTCCCCACAGCAGTGAGACCCGTCTCTTACTAAACAAGTTTATCTTAATAAAGCCTCATTATAGTTCATCTTAATATCTCTCTCTTTGTGGTCTAATTAAGATTAAATGATGCGGCTGTTGAGTGGAGTTTGGTAGGATGAGACGGAGACTGGAAGAGGCTGTGCTGCTCTGACTGACTGTCAGTACGAATGGATTATTACTTACATATTTATCATATCACTGATGCAACATACAGGTAAATGTGACATTTCTGTCAGTGTTGCTCGTGTGTTTCAGTCTTTCCTCTTCAACCATTCGTTGGTGTTTTTATTTGTGCGTCCTGCTTTAACAGCTCGGTCTGCTGCTTCTCTGAAAACAACTGTGGTCCTCCATTCTTCTGGAGAAGTGATGCAGTGCTTGTGTCTGGGATTCAGAGTTTGGCTTGTATTCCTTATGAATACAAGCTGAAGAACATTAAATGGTTCTTCCTCTTTTTGTGGATGAAGAGGATCACCATCAGAGAAACACCTCACGGACCCTCAGCCGGTATCTTAAAGCCCTTTTGTTTCCTTTTGCAAGGTTTGTGTCAGTCTCACCTGGTCCTGTGCTGGATTTTTCATCTGAACTGGCCTTCAGGCTGCATCTGGACTTGATCTGGAGCTGACAAGGGCCTTCAGGTCCACTGTGCACTGGATCAGGTCCTCAGGCCGGCTCGGTGTCTTCTCAGACTCTGGAGGGGGAGTCTGTCCTCAGGCTCTGCAGTGGGCGCACTCAGTATTCAGATCAGAGTCCACAGCGGATGGCTGGGGGAGGAAATACGACTCCACTGTCACACTTGGCTGATGTCCCTGTGCTCCACTGCTCCCTCCCTCCCTCCTCCCTCTGGCTTAATATCTAACTCATGTCCTGTACGAATCGGGAGTGTTTCTGTGTGTATGTGGTGGGGATGAGAGGCCGTTTATTGTGTGTCAGCATCAAGAAGGAGAGGGAGAAGGAGATAAAAGGATGCAGGAGCTGAAGGAAAACAAAGATAAATACACAGGAAATCATAGCAGCAGAGAAGGAGAGACAGATGGGGAGAAATTAAGCTCTGTGTCAGAGTATAACCAGTTTTCCTATGAGCCATCACTTCCCTCAGCGCTGCCTCAACAGCCCACATCCATTGTGTTTTCCTGAGAAGGTAAAGCAGGAAATGAAGCCTTCACACACTGCGGCTCCATATTACAGACCTCTAAGTGCTCTTACACATCACTGAATCACTGGAGACATCTTGAAATTTGTAACTTCAGAGACCGCATGAACTAAGCGGCGAACGGCCGTGGCACTGCAAATTCAATTTCAGCCATCGTGGAGAAACAGCTCCATCTCCCTCGCAGACACACCGCCTTTATTTCTTTATTTCTGTATCACTTTCTTTGCTCTCCATCATCCTCCGCTGTTCTTCGCTGCCATAATGACCCAAATTCTCCCTTAGGGATCAACAAAGTTCACTTTATCTGTTTACTGGAGCTCCTGAGTAATGCTGATAAGCGCAGAAAGCGGAGAGGCCGCTCATGTCTTCAGTTAGAAAGAACGGAGAAAAGGAGGTTTTATGTAGGTTACGTTTGGGGGAAATAGGACGCCACAGATATTGATGCATATTGATGCAGTTTCTGTTTAACAGTACTGACAGTCAAGTAATTGAAAGTAAAGTAAAGAGTGAGGAAATTAATTAAAATGTTGGTGTGTTTGTGTGTCAGCGGGAGATTAGTTTCAAGGGTCTTTGATTTCTTCTCTTACCAAATGAGACATATTTACTGCCTGTTTATCTTGGTGACTGATATAAAGACATTACATCAGCTCACACCGCAGGCCTGCATGTATCTGTGTCAGTAAATGTTTTTTCTTTTGGATTATGAGGGAACAGTCACGCCTCTGTTCGCTATTAGTATTAAAAGTCCTCTCAGTAAATTACAAATCATGCATTAAATCCTGGAAATATTAGAATATCAAATAACGGATGACCTGACAAAACAGAAATCTATAATCTATAAATGAAGATTAGGAAAGGCTAAATCTGCCCTCTGTAGCCCTGACGCTTCACCTGTGCTGTCCTCTTGAACTACGGTGGCCTGTAATGCACACACAAAGAGAGAAGATTGCTCCATGGTTAAAAAATGGACTAAAAAAACTTCTTTGTCTTTACCATGACAGCAAATCTTTTCAGAGTCTGAAAACTGGTATTTTTTATCTGCATCAACAACAAGTCTAATGTCTTTTTTATTCAGCTCAAAATATAGAAACAGCATTTTGTTGGTCCCCATATTTAATTTCAGCACTTCTTTACAGTCAGTTAGGTTGAGTTGTTCTAGAAATGCTGAAAAACATGCAGGTGGCTAATGCTAGCTAGCATGCTAAGTATTTCAAACTCACGTAGAAAAGAAAATGCTGACCTTGGATCTGCATCAAGAAGTCGCACATCAGTCAGTAGCTATGGTTCAAATCTTTCTGAACAGTTTCAGAATATTTCATATTCCTGGCGTTTCAGGATCAGTGTAAGTGTTAATCGTACATGCTCTGGATGCTTCATGCTACAGAAGGTAATAACAGGACTTTTACACATACGTTTGGTTTGTCCATCAGCATGACGTTTATCACACTGCATTAATTTTGCATTAAGCGACTCATTGTAAGTGCATTTAATGCCCTCAGGAATGAAGCCATGACGTGCAGCGATGAAGAAATGACTCTATGGTTTCATGAGATGTTGTTTCACTAATGCAAAACCCTCATTTGTTCCATTTACTTTACAACCTCATGAGACAGAACGAAGGACAAGGCTTTAAACCTTCATCACTAACGTGTTGTGAGGGTCTGATTGCTGATTCCTCTCTCTTTCCTGAGTTCAGGAGAATTGGAAATGTCTTCAGATGACACAGAAAGGATGCTGTAAGAAATCTCAGCAGCTAGCAAACTAACTGCTGAGTCACTGGTATTGATCAGCAACACCATCAGGCCCCGCAGCTATAATATATTGTGGTCATTTTGTACAAGGGGGGCAGGAAAAATATTACCTAATGCACCTTTAAATATTCTCCAAGGTGTTTGAAACATCGATTTAGGAGCTACGAATGATCCCAATCAGCATCTTTAAGCAGGAGCCTGGATGTGAAAACCGAGACAAACACAAGAGCTGCTTTTTATTCGTTTTTCTTTCGCCCTTAATCTCTCTTCCAGCCTCTGTCTGTAACTCCACTGCAAGACATCGACGAGCAGGAAGCGGCCAAGAAGTCTTCATAGAGACTGGCAGTGTTTAAATCTGCCCTCCTCGCTGCAGCAGATTTAAGCTGGAGCCTCAGCAACAAACAAGGGCTTTCTGCCCATTTTCAGCGGCTGCCTCGCTGCCTCCCTGCCCGACTCTCCTGGGCTGATGATAGATTGCTCTCTCTCTGCCTTTGTGCTGGGAAATTGCTTTGTTTTGTTAACAGTCTGCCTCTGTTCCAGCCCAGACAGCAGAGATAGCGCCTCCTTTCTTCACTTATCTGCCAAATATGTTTAAAACTGGGTTGAAATGAATTACAGTCGAATATGTAAAAGTGGAAGTAGAGGACAGTCGTGGGAAGTTGAGAGGTTTTGAGAAATCTGCCAGCAGCTGTTGGTTCAGTTTTGTTGTTGCAGTCGTTATTGGGGTCAGTTTGTGAGGGGTCTAATGAGGGTGGGGGGTAAACTGCAGACACTGTGTTCTGTGGACGTGGATCAGAGTGAGAATGGCTTTGTTTGTAGGAAGAGACGTTCATGTTGGATCCTCTGAACGTCTTTTGTTCTGTCACACAAACTGAATCCTCGTCGCCTCGTTGTGTTCGTGCAGTTTCACAGACAGACATCTCAAATTGAATCTCAGCGTCTGAATGGCCAGACGCCAACAGGAAGTGAGAACTTCTACATTATTTATGTATGGAAGCATTTATTTCCTTATTTTCTTCTTCTCTTCTGCTAATTTGAGTGAAGCAAACCTTTAAACATATTAAAGGGGAAAAGAAAAGTTATTCTGTTGTTTACTGTTGGGACAATTTTTGTTCTTGTAACTTTTATTTGTGTATTTTTACACATTAAGATAAATTATGGTATTGCACTTCCTGTGGGGACTTCATGTTCTTTCATGGTGAGATTTTGTTTCTTATCATAAACAGATAACCAATAACTAATCTGGGTGTTTGCTTACATATATATATTTATCATTTTTACAATACTTCCTTTCAAACTCTTCCCTATGGATCGTCATCTTCTTCTGATTTAAAGAGTTTTTACTGGAAGCCATCGTCAAACGGTGTACTGGAGTACTGCCTTAGCTCATTAGCTGTACTTCTACACAAAAGTAGGAGACCAAATTGCAATAAA